>NW_027488395.1:92500-97500 GCF_051014445.1 Colletes latitarsis
TCGAGCCGATTTTCCACCTAACGGGGAAGACCCCGTGCGCTAGACACCCGTTGTAGAGTCGAAGTAGAGCACTATGGATGGATCCATAAGCACATTTAACTACCTCGGCCTCTATACGGTCCAGCCCAGGGCATTTGCCTCGCTTTAAGCGCGATACTGCAGCTCCGAGCTCATTCCTCGTGAAGACTGGACAGTCTTCAGTCGGCGGATCGGTTGCAGCATCAGCTCTGGTGTTTGCTTGCTCCGGCGTTTCATCCGTGGACGAGTCGTCCGGGATTAGCGCCTGTAGGAGCTGCGAGGCAGTCGATTCCCAGTCAGTCGTATATCCTTCCGGCGTTCGAATGTTTGAGACCGCAGTCTCAACACAGAGTTTCTTTTGGGCGATCTTGTAAACAAGTCCCCATGGCTCTTTATTCCCCTGCTCCGTCACAAAGTTCTGCCAGCTTTGTGCTTTCGCAGCGCGCACTGCGGCTGTGTAGGCGAGTCTAGATGTTCGATACTCAGCCTGCTTTGCCGCTCTCTCCTCCGAGTTCCTCTCGCGCTGAAAGGCTCGTCTAAGTCGATAGACTCGCGCTTTCATTCTCGTCAAATTTTCCGTCCACCATGGGACGGACCTCGAATGCCACTTCTTGGGGCGCATTGAGGCATTGCACGCATCGATGATCGATTTCTCGACCTCTTGTGCTAGGTGTTCGACTTCCCTGCGGCAACCAGTGCCGAGGGGTAATTGCCTCGCGCCCTCAAGAAGAACTTGATCAAATCGCTCCCAGTTCGCATGCAACGTGCGGAATCGAGGCTGTGGGCTTCGATTCTCATTCACGTCCGTGAACTGTAAGACAAAATCAATGAGTCGGTGGTCACTGGAGGTCCAATCCTCGTGAACCGTCCAGTTTCGCACAATTGTCGCCATGTCTGGAGTCGATAATGTGACATCGATCCATGACTCACCGGCAGGGCTGGAGTATGTAGGAATACTTCCAGCCTCGTTCAAAATCGTCAAGTCGTGTAATGCGATAAACTCTTCGAGTTTCTCGCCTCGCGTGTCCGGTCGAACGCTTTCTCCCCCCCAAAGGTGGGATTTGGCATTGACGTCCGCGGCTATCACGACTCGACGGTGTTGGAGAGCATCGAGTGTCCTCTCCAAGCGTGCCAGACTTGGTTCAATGTCTTCCGAGCATTGAAAGTACTGGCTAACGAGGTAGAAACTACCGAAGGGTCCGCTAATGCAAACGCAGGAGGTGTGAGTATCACACAGCTGTGTGATTTTTACCACCGAGATGTCCGGGTTTCTGACCACTATTGCGGCCATAGCCCGTTCATTCTCGGCGATCACCTTCGCCGTGAGCCCAAAGCCTGGAATCTGTCCCTGAAATTGGTAAGGTTCCTGCATGAGCAACACGTCGATCTCCTTTGCGTGCATTAGCTCGCTCACCTCACCATGAACAATTAACGCACGCCGCATATTATGCTGCGCGATGCGCAATTGCCTTAGAGGATTCTCCGGGTCGTGTCTATCCATAATTCGTACGAGATACTGCTAGATCTAAAGCTGCCTTATAGGCAGGGCAGTTTTTGTCTCGCGACTTATGGTTGTGCTGATTACCTCTTGCTTTACAGTTGGAGCAAGTTGGGGACTTACTCTTCGCCGTACAAGAGGCAATGGTATGCCCTTCTTCGGAGCAGTGACCGCAAACCTCGTTTTTTGCTTTGCAATGTTTGGCCATGTGGCCAAACATTTGACACTTAAAGCAGCGTGTCACCGAGACGTAGTCCTGCACTCTGCATGACGACCACCCTAGGTACACTCTGCCCGAGCTCTTCAGCCGCTGGCGAACCTGCGGACTGACTTCCATGACCCAGTTGGCAGTGTCCTTTTCCTTCGGGCCGGTTGCAAACCGGACCTTCAGGCTGGACGACACATCCCCCTGGGTCATATCGCTGAGGTTTTGCTTCCAAATACTGGAAGAAACCTCCTCTTTCCTCATCGCCTTAGGAACGTCGTACACTATAAGTGTAGGGTTCCTCAAGGTCGGTAGAGTAGCTGAAAGCCCTACTTCTTTCAGCTTCGCGCAGTTGACGAAGGCCTTTAGATCCTCCTTGCGCTCGGTTTCGACGGCTATGCCACCGGAGTGGATGCGTCGGACAGACCTCACGCGGATCTTGGCCTTCGCCGGCTTGACCAGGGACAGAACAGTTTGTTTGGTAACGTCGCTGTTCTGTCCTTTCCCTTTCGGCGGGAAAATACGCACCACGTGTCGTGGTGGTTTAACCGCCTCTGGGGAAACTCGATTGGCGTCAACCTTTACCGCTTGCGCGTAGGTTGTTGCCGCACGAACTGGTGCGGGTTTCACAGTCGGACGGGAACCCGTCGTCTGCGAAACCGTCGGGGCAACCCTCTCTGCGATCCTCTGGGAGGCTCTCACCTCTTGCCGGATCGCCGCGAGCTGTCCTTTTAGGAAAGAGTTCTGCACGAGAACCTCCTGGACTAGCTCGTAGAGAGCTGCCGCGTTGCCAACGATCAAGGCTCCGGTTTCCTTGCTGAGCCTGGATTCTTTTCCAAGACAGCTGGTCCGGATACCCTTGAACAGTTTCGAGGCCTCCCCACCGATTTTGTCGAGAGGCCTGTTCGAAGGTCCAGGTGTCGCCTCCGCCGACACCTTTCCTGGCAATTTCTCGCCGCTTTTCCGGGCTTTTTCTGCCCTCTGCGGCTGCTCCTTTTTGACGACGGTTATCCAACCGTCGTCGTCGACTTTCTGGCCCTTTCCTCCGTCCGGGGACGTGGCGTTGCCTTCTGAGGTTGCCTTTGGCTTTTTGGCCTCTGGCTTCCTCGGTGGAGTTGTACGGGGTGGTGTCCCCGATCCGTCCTTCTTGATATCCTTTGTCGGCGCAGGGGATATCGTTCCTGCAGGCTTCGATGTTGTAGCCTTGCTTCGTAGCGTCGGGGGTCTGGTGCTGGGGGGCGTTTTAGCGCCCTTCCCAACTTCAACCTCCTTCGCCTTTTTCTGAGGTGGTGAGACCACCCCAGCCTTTTTACTCGCTGCCGTCGTCCTGCCGGGGGCAACGACGGTAGCCTCCTTTACTCCCTTTTCCCCCTTGCGGGGTACCGAGGCGTCTATTGGCGTCAGTTTAATTTTAGGATCCATACTTATAGGAAACTGTTTCGTCCCGGCGTGTGTCCCGGCCTCCATGGACCCTCAATTGGAACCCGGCTCCGCCTGGGTTAGGACTTGCACCCGGGATATAGTCCGCGAACAAAGGCCGACCGGGCTTTCCCCGGACTCCTAGGTTCACTTCCTCGCCCAATAGAACCCACGAGTGGTGTTCCGAGCCGATTGACTAGGCACAGGGCTGCTTTTCTCGCCTAGCCGCCTGTCTAGACGAAGCAGAGGCCAAAGGTACGTGTTGGGCAGCTACACTCCCGCAGGAGAGAGGGCCCTCAGATCCCAGGATCCTCCTTTCCGCCGACACAGGTCGCCACGCACGGCAAACACGTGGGGAACAAACCTCAAGCAGATGTTCCCTCTGCTTCGCTACGCCCGGTTTCTGTTCCCTGTTTTGCAGGGAACCCGCTGCGTAACTAGGACATGACCTCGGGCATCATGTCCCTGTAGCATTAGCTCCAAAACGTGGGACTCGTCCTTAGCACGACTAGTAGAACTCACTATGCCATCATCAACTATGCTCTTGACGCTTCAGCGTCCTTTTGCCATCGCCAACGACGGGAGCTGCTGTCAGCAGCGCGACGACGGTCTTACATGTATAAATACATGTTGTCTTTCGTCGTTGGCGTACCTTTCAGTGTTTTCGTCATACGCTGCATATCCTTCCTATATGCAGCGTCCGTATGGCAAGGACTCCGAGTCTGACAGAGCCGTACACCACCGGTTTACAGCTCGGAGTTGAGCTGGTCTAGGCGGAGTCTTCTAATGGCCAGGGGAGCGATCCACGTTTCGAGGCCCGTCTCCCTACCTAGGATACTAGCGTGGTTTCCCAGCCGACACCTTCAGGCAGTAGGGAGCAGCTCAGCTACTTATACGGTGGCCTCCTTCCGTCATTCGTCTGGCGTTACGACGTCTGCCACCAGATGTTTTGGTGTGCTGGGTTCTGCCAAGCCCAGCGGCGTATTGCTTTTCCCAGCGGCGTATTGCTTTTGGGGACGCATACAGACGTCGTTTCGTGTCTCTTTCTGATCTTATTATTTGCTCAACGTGAAAAGGGGGCATATAGCCCCCTTTTTGATTTCTGGTGTCAGGATCGCCTCCTCGGAAAAGCATTAAAGCAAAAAGGGGGCTTAAAGCCCCCTGGTATGAGTTAGGTCTTTCTTGGAGAAGCTCTAGGTGTTCGAGTAGGAACTTCGAAAAGTTCCTTAAAGTGAAAAAGGGGCATATAGCCCCTTTTTTGTACAATATACGCCTTCTCCAATAAGCCTTAACGTGAAATGGGGGCCGAAGCCCCCAGGTGTTAAGTATACGCTAGTCATAATGCTTCCCCATCTCTCTTTGCTTTCCTGACACCACTCCTTCCTGACATCTCTGTTTTGCACAGAACGAATGACGGATCACGTCTTGCTCGGGTAGGTGGGGTCGCTACTCCCATACGGTGTGCCCCTGCACCGCCCCTGCCGAAACCAGAGCCCCGTTGGCCGGCATAAATGCCGTTTGCAGCGTCCACCGCGTGGAGGAGGGGTTGGCACATGCGATCCTGGTGCCGTATAGCAAGCTATACGCCCGGACGGCTTCTAGACGCCAGTAGATAGGGACAGTGGGAATCTCGTTAATCCATTCATGCGCGTCACTAATTAGATGACGAGGCATTTGGCTACCTTAAGAGAGTCATAGTTACTCCCGCCGTTTACCCGCGCTTTTTTGAATTTCTTCACGTTGACATTCAGAGCACTGGGCAGAAATCACATTGCGTCAACACCCTTGGGGGCCATCGCAATGCTTTGTTTTAATTAGACAGTCGGATTCCCCTAGTCCGTGCCAGTTCTGAGCTGAGTG
>NW_027488395.1:107500-125000 GCF_051014445.1 Colletes latitarsis
TGCCTTTTAAGCTACGCTCCGTAGAGTGTAGTGCCAGTTTATGGTTTTCACAAAATTTTCAATCGCTCGGACTGAAGAGTTGATGCTCGGATAGTACGAGTATACATATTTTAAACGTATACAAGTCACCAACGTCACTCGAGACGCTTATACCACTTCAAGAGCCATTCGGTCAAAGACACCGACTCGTGGCAATGCAGTGTGGAGAAAGTCTGGAACGAGCACGATACAGAACAGTCAGGATGAAATCCCGAGGAGCGACGACTGCTTCTCAACCGAGGTCGAAGAATAGCCGTACGCTCGACGCTGCCCCGACCGACTCGACCGGACCGTCGCTTCTCTTATAGGTACCGAGGCGCCCGCCGGAACGCCGGCGACGCACGGGCTTACGCACGGCCGCTTATGGGGGGAACCGCGCGACCCAACCGCCCGCCCGAACGGCCTGTTATAACTTAGAGCGAAAACCAACACCTGTAATTTCCTTAATAATTGAGCTAGGGCAAAAAAAAAAAACGCTATCTTGTAGGAAAAAAGCAGGGGAACACGATGCCGTCGTTAAAAATATAGATTGCCGTGCTCGTTTTCGAGAAAAAAATGAAAAAATGGTCAAAATCGTCGCAGAACAAAAACTCGACACGCTATCTTGTAGGCAAAAATTAGACGAATTCAAAACCGTAGTTAAAAATATCGGTCGTCGCGCTAGTTTTCGAGAAAAAAACAAAAACGTTCAAAAAATTCGAGATAAAAAAAAAAAAACCAGCCTACCAGATAGAAAAAATTACACTGAACAAATATCATATAGGTCAAAATATGTGTTAGCGTACTAGTTTTCGAGATATAGACGAAAAACCGTCGCCGCCGATCGGTACGTCGGTCGATGCGAAAGCACCGCGCGACCGAGCGCCCGCCTAAAAGACCAGTTCGAACATACCGAAAAATCAAGAAACCGTAACTTCCTTAATAATTGAGCTAGGACAAAAAATCGACACGCTATCTTGCAGGAAAAAATCCGGGGAACACGATGGCGTCGTCAAAAGTGCAGGTCGTCGAGCTCGTTTTCGAGAAAAAAAAAAAAAAATTCTCAAAATTCGACAAAAAAATAAAACGATCAGTGGACCGTGTAGAGAATATAAAACTGCATAAGAATCGTATAGACGAAAATTGGCGTTCACGTGCTCGTTTTTGTGGAAAAAATTAAAAAAGCTCTCAAACTTCGAGATAAAAAAAAAAAAAACCATCTACCAGGTAGCCAACGGTAAACGGTACAAGTATCGTACGGGCGAAAATGAGCGTTACCGTGCTCGTTTTCGAGTTATTGACGAAAAACAGCCTGGAGCGATCGCTCCGGCGGTCGACGCGCGAAAGTTTCTAAGTCCGCTCTGCTCCGAAACACCGCTCCGGCGTCAAAAATCGTCGTAGGACAAAAAATAGACACGCTATCTTGCAGGAAAAAATCCGGGGAACACGATGGCGTCGTCAAAAGTGCAGGTCGTCGAGCTAGTTTTCGAGAAAAAAAAAAAAAAATTCTCAAAACTCGACAAAAAAATAAAACGATCAGTGGACCGTGTAGAGAATCTAAAACTGCATAAGAATCGTATAGACCAAAATTGGCGTTCACGTGCTCGTTTTTGAGAAAAAAGTTAAAAAAGCTCTCAAAATTCGAGATAAAAAAAAAACAAACCATCTGCCAGGTAGCCAACGGTAAACGGTACAAGTATCGTACGGGCGAAAACGAGCGTTACCGTGCTCGTTTTCGAGTTATTGACGAAAAACAGCCTGGAGCGATCGGTCCGGCGGTCGACGCGCGAAAGTTTCTAAGTCCGCTCTGCTCCGAATCATCGCTCCGGCGTCAAAAATCGTCGTAGGACAAAAAATCGCCACCCTATCTTGCAGGAAAAAATCCGGGGAACACGATGGCGTCGTCAAAAGTGCAGGTCGTCGAGCTCGTTTTCGAAAAAAAAAAAAAAAATTCTCAAAATTCGACAAAAAAATAAAACGAACAGTGGACCGTGTAGAGAATATAAAACTGCATAAGAATCGTATAGACGAAAATTGGCGTTCACGTGCTCGTTTTTGTGGAAAAAATTAAAAAAGCTCTCAAACTTCGAGATAAAAAAAAAAAGAACCATCTACCAGGTAGCCAACGGTAAACGGTACAAGTATCGTACGGGCGAAAATGAGCGTTACCGTGCTCGTTTTCGAGTTATTGACGAAAAACAGCCTGGAGCGATCGCTCCGGCGGTCGACGCGCTAAAGTTTCTAAGTCCGCTCTGCTCCGAACCACCGCTCCGGCGTCAAAAATCGTCGTAGGACAAAAAATAGACACGCTATCTTGCAGGAAAAAATCCGGGGAACACGATGGCGTCGTCAAAAGTGCAGGTCGTCGAGCTCGTTTTCGAGAAAAAAAAAAAAAAATTCTCAAAATTCGACAAAAAAATAAAACGATCAGTGGACCGTGTAGACAATATAAAACTGCATAAGAATCGTATAGACGAAAATTGGCGTTCACGTGCTCGTTTTTGTGGAAAAAATTAAAAAAGCTCTCAAACTTCGAGATAAAAAAAAAAAAAACCGTCTACCAGGTAGCCAACGGTAAACGGTACAAGTATCGTACGGGCGAAAATGAGCGTTACCGTGCTCGTTTTCGAGTTATTGACGAAAAACAGCCTGGAGCGATCGCTCCGGCGGTCGACGCGCGAAAGTTTCTAAGTCCGCTCTGCTCCGAAACACCGCTCCGGCGTCAAAAATCGTCGTAGGACAAAAAATAGACACGCTATCTTGCAGGAAAAAATCCGGGGAACACGATGGCGTCGTCAAAAGTGCAGGTCGTCGAGCTAGTTTTCGAGAAAAAAAAAAAAAAATTCTCAAAACTCGACAAAAAAATAAAACGATCAGTGGACCGTGTAGAGAATCTAAAACTGCATAAGAATCGTATAGACCAAAATTGGCGTTCACGTGCTCGTTTTTGAGAAAAAAGTTAAAAAAGCTCTCAAAATTCGAGATAAAAAAAAAACAAACCATCTGCCAGGTAGCCAACGGTAAACGGTACAAGTATCGTACGGGCGAAAACGAGCGTTACCGTGCTCGTTTTCGAGTTATTGACGAAAAACAGCCTGGAGCGATCGGTCCGGCGGTCGACGCGCGAAAGTTTCTAAGTCCGCTCTGCTCCGAATCATCGCTCCGGCGTCAAAAATCGTCGTAGGACAAAAAATCGCCACCCTATCTTGCAGGAAAAAATCCGGGGAACACGATGGCGTCGTCAAAAGTGCAGGTCGTCGAGCTCGTTTTCGAAAAAAAAAAAAAAAATTCTCAAAATTCGACAAAAAAATAAAACGAACAGTGGACCGTGTAGAGAATATAAAACTGCATAAGAATCGTATAGACGAAAATTGGCGTTCACGTGCTCGTTTTTGTGGAAAAAATTAAAAAAGCTCTCAAACTTCGAGATAAAAAAAAAAAGAACCATCTACCAGGTAGCCAACGGTAAACGGTACAAGTATCGTACGGGCGAAAATGAGCGTTACCGTGCTCGTTTTCGAGTTATTGACGAAAAACAGCCTGGAGCGATCGCTCCGGCGGTCGACGCGCTAAAGTTTCTAAGTCCGCTCTGCTCCGAAACACCGCTCCGGCGTCAAAAATCGTCGTAGGACAAAAAATAGACACGCTATCTTGCAGGAAAAAATCCGGGGAACACGATGGCGTCGTCAAAAGTGCAGGTCGTCGAGCTCGTTTTCGAGAAAAAAAAAAAAAAATTCTCAAAATTCGACAAAAAAATAAAACGATCAGTGGACCGTGTAGACAATATAAAACTGCATAAGAATCGTATAGACGAAAATTGGCGTTCACGTGCTCGTTTTTGTGGAAAAAATTAAAAAAGCTCTCAAACTTCGAGATAAAAAAAAAAAAAACCGTCTACCAGGTAGCCAACGGTAAACGGTACAAGTATCGTACGGGCGAAAATGAGCGTTACCGTGCTCGTTTTCGAGTTATTGACGAAAAACAGCCTGGAGCGATCGCTCCGGCGGTCGACGCGCGAAAGTTTCTAAGTCCGCTCTGCTCCGAAACACCGCTCCGGCGTCAAAAATCGTCGTAGGACAAAAAATAGACACGCTATCTTGCAGGAAAAAATCCGGGGAACACGATGGCGTCGTCAAAAGTGCAGGTCGTCGAGCTAGTTTTCGAGAAAAAAAAAAAAAAATTCTCAAAACTCGACAAAAAAATAAAACGATCAGTGGACCGTGTAGAGAATCTAAAACTGCATAAGAATCGTATAGACCAAAATTGGCGTTCACGTGCTCGTTTTTGAGAAAAAAGTTAAAAAAGCTCTCAAAATTCGAGATAAAAAAAAAACAAACCATCTGCCAGGTAGCCAACGGTAAACGGTACAAGTATCGTACGGGCGAAAACGAGCGTTACCGTGCTCGTTTTCGAGTTATTGACGAAAAACAGCCTGGAGCGATCGGTCCGGCGGTCGACGCGCGAAAGTTTCTAAGTCCGCTCTGCTCCGAATCATCGCTCCGGCGTCAAAAATCGTCGTAGGACAAAAAATCGCCACCCTATCTTGCAGGAAAAAATCCGGGGAACACGATGGCGTCGTCAAAAGTGCAGGTCGTCGAGCTCGTTTTCGAAAAAAAAAAAAAAAATTCTCAAAATTCGACAAAAAAATAAAACGAACAGTGGACCGTGTAGAGAATATAAAACTGCATAAGAATCGTATAGACGAAAATTGGCGTTCACGTGCTCGTTTTTGTGGAAAAAATTAAAAAAGCTCTCAAACTTCGAGATAAAAAAAAAAAGAACCATCTACCAGGTAGCCAACGGTAAACGGTACAAGTATCGTACGGGCGAAAATGAGCGTTACCGTGCTCGTTTTCGAGTTATTGACGAAAAACAGCCTGGAGCGATCGCTCCGGCGGTCGACGCGCTAAAGTTTCTAAGTCCGCTCTGCTCCGAAACACCGCTCCGGCGTCAAAAATCGTCGTAGGACAAAAAATAGACACGCTATCTTGCAGGAAAAAATCCGGGGAACACGATGGCGTCGTCAAAAGTGCAGGTCGTCGAGCTCGTTTTCGAGAAAAAAAAAAAAAAATTCTCAAAATTCGACAAAAAAATAAAACGATCATTGGACCGTGTAGAGAATCTAAAACTGCATAAGAATCGTACAGACGAAAATTGGCGTTCACGTGCTCGTTTTTGTGGAAAAAATTAAAAAAGCTCTCAAACTTCGAGATAAAAAAAAAAAAAACCATCTACCAGGTAGCCAACGGTAAACGGTACAAGTATCGTACGGGCGAAAACGAGCGTTACCGTGCTCGTTTTCGAGTTATTGACGAAAAACAGCCTGGAGCGATCGGTCCGGCGGTCGACGCGCGAAAGTTTCTAAGTCCGCTCTGCTCCGAATCATCGCTCCGGCGTCAAAAATCGTCGTAGGACAAAAAATAGACACGCTATCTTGCAGGAAAAAATCCGGGGAACACGATGGCGTCGTCAAAAGTGCAGGTCGTCGAGCTCGTTTTCGAGAAAAAAAAAAAAAAATTCTCAAAATTCGACAAAAAAATAAAACGATCAGTGGACCGTGTAGAGAATATAAAACTGCATAAGAATCGTATAGACGAAAATTGGCGTTCACGTGCTCGTTTTTGTGGAAAAAATTAAAAAAGCTCTCAAACTTCGAGATAAAAAAAAAAAAAACCATCTACCAGGTAGCCAACGGTAAACGGTACAAGTATCGTACGGGCGAAAATGAGCGTTACCGTGCTCGTTTTCGAGTTATTGACGAAAAACAGCCTGGAGCGATCGCTCCGGCGGTCGACGCGCGAAAGTTTTCAAGTCCGCTCTGCTCCGAAACACCGCTCCGGCGTCAAAAATCGTCGTAGGACAAAAAATAGACACGCTATCTTGCAGGAAAATATCCGGGGAACACGATGGCGTCGTCAAAAGTGCAGGTCGTCGAGCTCGTTTTCGAGAAAAAAAAAAAAAAATTCTCAAAATTCGACAAAAAAATAAAACGATCATTGGACCGTGTAGAGAATCTAAAACTGCATAAGAATCGTATAGACCAAAATTGGCCTTAACGTGCTGGTTTTCGAGTTATTGACGATAAGCCGGTATATATATGTCCGAGATAAAAAAAAAGATAGGGACAGTGGGAATCTCCTATACTATCACGGGCGTGTATTCTCCTACTAGTTTGATGGTTGTTGTTGCATAAACCAGCGACTGTTTGGCCCGCCGTTTAACCGCGCGGTTTAAAATTGCAACACAATGTTGGTGTCGCTCCGGGGTGAAAAAATGGAAAAACGACATACTTTACGCATAGGGGCGGCTGATCTTAACATATTTTGTCATGTCACCACCCCAGTGACTCTAAGACGGATTTTGCCGTCGCACGTTTTTTTATTAAAAAGTTATTAGTATATAAAAGATTTCGTTAAGCAAAAAGACACGAATATGGGAGTAGGACAAAAAATCGCCAGCCTATCTTGCAGGAAAAAATCCGGGGAACACGATGGCGTCGTCAAAAGTGCAGGTCGTCGAGCTAGTTTTCGAGAAAAAAAAAAAAAAATTCTCAAAACTCGACAAAAAAATAAAACGATCAGTGGACCGTGTAGAGAATCTAAAACTGCATAAGAATCGTATAGACCAAAATTGGCGTTCACGTGCTCGTTTTTGAGAAAAAAGTTAAAAAAGCTCTCAAAATTCGAGATAAAAAAAAAACAAACCATCTGCCAGGTAGCCAACGGTAAACGGTACAAGTATCGTACGGGCGAAAACGAGCGTTACCGTGCTCGTTTTCGAGTTATTGACGAAAAACAGCCTGGAGCGATCGGTCCGGCGGTCGACGCGCGAAAGTTTCTAAGTCCGCTCTGCTCCGAATCATCGCTCCGGCGTCAAAAATCGTCGTAGGACAAAAAATCGCCACCCTATCTTGCAGGAAAAAATCCGGGGAACACGATGGCGTCGTCAAAAGTGCAGGTCGTCGAGCTCGTTTTCGAGAAAAAAAAAAAAAAATTCTCAAAATTCGACAAAAAAATAAAACGAACAGTGGACCGTGTAGAGAATATAAAACTGCATAAGAATCGTATAGACGAAAATTGGCGTTCACGTGCTCGTTTTTGTGGAAAAAATTAAAAAAGCTCTCAAACTTCGAGATAAAAAAAAAAAGAACCATCTACCAGGTAGCCAACGGTAAACGGTACAAGTATCGTACGGGCGAAAATGAGCGTTACCGTGCTCGTTTTCGAGTTATTGACGAAAAACAGCCTGGAGCGATCGCTCCGGCGGTCGACGCGCGAAAGTTTCTAAGTCCGCTCTGCTCCGAAACACCGCTCCGGCGTCAAAAATCGTCGTAGGACAAAAAATAGACACGCTATCTTGCAGGAAAAAATCCGGGGAACACGATGGCGTCGTCAAAAGTGCAGGTCGTCGAGCTAGTTTTCGAGAAAAAAAAAAAAAAATTCTCAAAACTCGACAAAAAAATAAAACGATCAGTGGACCGTGTAGAGAATCTAAAACTGCATAAGAATCGTATAGACCAAAATTGGCGTTCACGTGCTCGTTTTTGAGAAAAAAGTTAAAAAAGCTCTCAAAATTCGAGATAAAAAAAAAACAAACCATCTGCCAGGTAGCCAACGGTAAACGGTACAAGTATCGTACGGGCGAAAACGAGCGTTACCGTGCTCGTTTTCGAGTTATTGACGAAAAACAGCCTGGAGCGATCGGTCCGGCGGTCGACGCGCGAAAGTTTCTAAGTCCGCTCTGCTCCGAATCATCGCTCCGGCGTCAAAAATCGTCGTAGGACAAAAAATCGCCACCCTATCTTGCAGGAAAAAATCCGGGGAACACGATGGCGTCGTCAAAAGTGCAGGTCGTCGAGCTCGTTTTCGAAAAAAAAAAAAAAAATTCTCAAAATTCGACAAAAAAATAAAACGAACAGTGGACCGTGTAGAGAATATAAAACTGCATAAGAATCGTATAGACGAAAATTGGCGTTCACGTGCTCGTTTTTGTGGAAAAAATTAAAAAAGCTCTCAAACTTCGAGATAAAAAAAAAAAGAACCATCTACCAGGTAGCCAACGGTAAACGGTACAAGTATCGTACGGGCGAAAATGAGCGTTACCGTGCTCGTTTTCGAGTTATTGACGAAAAACAGCCTGGAGCGATCGCTCCGGCGGTCGACGCGCTAAAGTTTCTAAGTCCGCTCTGCTCCGAAACACCGCTCCGGCGTCAAAAATCGTCGTAGGACAAAAAATAGACACGCTATCTTGCAGGAAAAAATCCGGGGAACACGATGGCGTCGTCAAAAGTGCAGGTCGTCGAGCTCGTTTTCGAGAAAAAAAAAAAAAAATTCTCAAAATTCGACAAAAAAATAAAACGATCATTGGACCGTGTAGAGAATCTAAAACTGCATAAGAATCGTACAGACGAAAATTGGCGTTCACGTGCTCGTTTTTGTGGAAAAAATTAAAAAAGCTCTCAAACTTCGAGATAAAAAAAAAAAAAACCATCTACCAGGTAGCCAACGGTAAACGGTACAAGTATCGTACGGGCGAAAACGAGCGTTACCGTGCTCGTTTTCGAGTTATTGACGAAAAACAGCCTGGAGCGATCGGTCCGGCGGTCGACGCGCGAAAGTTTCTAAGTCCGCTCTGCTCCGAATCATCGCTCCGGCGTCAAAAATCGTCGTAGGACAAAAAATAGACACGCTATCTTGCAGGAAAAAATCCGGGGAACACGATGGCGTCGTCAAAAGTGCAGGTCGTCGAGCTCGTTTTCGAGAAAAAAAAAAAAAAATTCTCAAAATTCGACAAAAAAATAAAACGATCAGTGGACCGTGTAGAGAATATAAAACTGCATAAGAATCGTATAGACGAAAATTGGCGTTCACGTGCTCGTTTTTGTGGAAAAAATTAAAAAAGCTCTCAAACTTCGAGATAAAAAAAAAAAAAACCATCTACCAGGTAGCCAACGGTAAACGGTACAAGTATCGTACGGGCGAAAATGAGCGTTACCGTGCTCGTTTTCGAGTTATTGACGAAAAACAGCCTGGAGCGATCGCTCCGGCGGTCGACGCGCGAAAGTTTTCAAGTCCGCTCTGCTCCGAAACACCGCTCCGGCGTCAAAAATCGTCGTAGGACAAAAAATAGACACGCTATCTTGCAGGAAAATATCCGGGGAACACGATGGCGTCGTCAAAAGTGCAGGTCGTCGAGCTCGTTTTCGAGAAAAAAAAAAAAAAATTCTCAAAATTCGACAAAAAAATAAAACGATCATTGGACCGTGTAGAGAATCTAAAACTGCATAAGAATCGTATAGACCAAAATTGGCCTTAACGTGCTGGTTTTCGAGTTATTGACGATAAGCCGGTATATATATGTCCGAGATAAAAAAAAAGATAGGGACAGTGGGAATCTCCTATACTATCACGGGCGTGTATTCTCCTACTAGTTTGATGGTTGTTGTTGCATAAACCAGCGACTGTTTGGCCCGCCGTTTAACCGCGCGGTTTAAAATTGCAACACAATGTTGGTGTCGCTCCGGGGTGAAAAAATGGAAAAACGACATACTTTACGCATAGGGGCGGCTGATCTTAACATATTTTGTCATGTCACCACCCCAGTGACTCTAAGACGGATTTTGCCGTCGCACGTTTTTTTATTAAAAAGTTATTAGTATATAAAAGATTTCGTTAAGCAAAAAGACACGAATATGGGAGTAGGACAAAAAATCGCCAGCCTATCTTGCAGGAAAAAATCCGGGGAACACGATGGCGTCGTCAAAAGTGCAGGTCGTCGAGCTAGTTTTCGAGAAAAAAAAAAAAAAATTCTCAAAACTCGACAAAAAAATAAAACGATCAGTGGACCGTGTAGAGAATCTAAAACTGCATAAGAATCGTATAGACCAAAATTGGCGTTCACGTGCTCGTTTTTGAGAAAAAAGTTAAAAAAGCTCTCAAAATTCGAGATAAAAAAAAAACAAACCATCTGCCAGGTAGCCAACGGTAAACGGTACAAGTATCGTACGGGCGAAAACGAGCGTTACCGTGCTCGTTTTCGAGTTATTGACGAAAAACAGCCTGGAGCGATCGGTCCGGCGGTCGACGCGCGAAAGTTTCTAAGTCCGCTCTGCTCCGAATCATCGCTCCGGCGTCAAAAATCGTCGTAGGACAAAAAATCGCCACCCTATCTTGCAGGAAAAAATCCGGGGAACACGATGGCGTCGTCAAAAGTGCAGGTCGTCGAGCTCGTTTTCGAGAAAAAAAAAAAAAAATTCTCAAAATTCGACAAAAAAATAAAACGAACAGTGGACCGTGTAGAGAATATAAAACTGCATAAGAATCGTATAGACGAAAATTGGCGTTCACGTGCTCGTTTTTGTGGAAAAAATTAAAAAAGCTCTCAAACTTCGAGATAAAAAAAAAAAGAACCATCTACCAGGTAGCCAACGGTAAACGGTACAAGTATCGTACGGGCGAAAATGAGCGTTACCGTGCTCGTTTTCGAGTTATTGACGAAAAACAGCCTGGAGCGATCGCTCCGGCGGTCGACGCGCTAAAGTTTCTAAGTCCGCTCTGCTCCGAAACACCGCTCCGGCGTCAAAAATCGTCGTAGGACAAAAAATAGACACGCTATCTTGCAGGAAAAAATCCGGGGAACACGATGGCGTCGTCAAAAGTGCAGGTCGTCGAGCTCGTTTTCGAGAAAAAAAAAAAAAAATTCTCAAAATTCGACAAAAAAATAAAACGATCAGTGGACCGTGTAGACAATATAAAACTGCATAAGAATCGTATAGACGAAAATTGGCGTTCACGTGCTCGTTTTTGTGGAAAAAATTAAAAAAGCTCTCAAACTTCGAGATAAAAAAAAAAAAAACCGTCTACCAGGTAGCCAACGGTAAACGGTACAAGTATCGTACGGGCGAAAACGAGCGTTACCGTGCTCGTTTTCGAGTTATTGACGAAAAACAGCCTGGAGCGATCGGTCCGGCGGTCGACGCGCGAAAGTTTCTAAGTCCGCTCTGCTCCGAATCATCGCTCCGGCGTCAAAAATCGTCGTAGGACAAAAAATCGCCACCCTATCTTGCAGGAAAAAATCCGGGGAACACGATGGCGTCGTCAAAAGTGCAGGTCGTCGAGCTCGTTTTCGAGAAAAAAAAAAAAAAATTCTCAAAATTCGACAAAAAAATAAAACGATCAGTGGACCGTGTAGAGAATATAAAACTGCATAAGAATCGTATAGACGAAAATTGGCGTTCACGTGCTCGTTTTTGTTGAAAAAATTAAAAAAGCTCTCAAACTTCGAGATAAAAAAAAAAAAAACCATCTACCAGGTAGCCAACGGTAAACGGTACAAGTATCGTACGGGCGAAAATGAGCGTTACCGTGCTCGTTTTCGAGTTATTGACGAAAAACAGCCTGGAGCGATCGCTCCGGCGGTCGACGCGCGAAAGTTTCTAAGTCCGCTCTGCTCCGAATCATCGCTCCGGCGTCAAAAATCGTCGTAGGACAAAAAATAGACACGCTATCTTGCAGGAAAAAATCCGGGGAACACGATGGCGTCGTCAAAAGTGCAGGTCGTCGAGCTCGTTTTCGAGAAAAAAAAAAAAAAATTCTGAAAATTCGACAAAAAAATAAAACGATCAGTGGACCGTGTAGAGAATATAAAACTGCATAAGAATCGTATAGACGAAAATTGGCGTTCACGTGCTCGTTTTTGTGGAAAAAATTAAAAAAGCTCTCAAACTTCGAGATAAAAAAAAAAAAAACCATCTACCAGGTAGCCAACGGTAAACGGTACAAGTATCGTACGGGCGAAAATGAGCGTTACCGTGCTCGTTTTCGAGTTATTGACGAAAAACAGCCTGGAGCGATCGCTCCGGCGGTCGACGCGCGAAAGTTTCTAAGTCCGCTCTGCTCCGAAACACCGCTCCGGCGTCAAAAATCGTCGTAGGACAAAAAATAGACACGCTATCTTGCAGGAAAAAATCCGGGGAACACGATGGCGTCGTCAAAAGTGCAGGTCGTCGAGCTCGTTTTCGAGAAAAAAAAAAAAAAATTCTCAAAATTCGACAAAAAAATAAAACGATCACTGGACCGTGTAGAGAATATAAAACTGCATAAGAATCGTATAGACGAAAATTGGCGTTCACGTGCTCGTTTTTGAGAAAAAAGTTAAAAAAGCTCTCAAAATTCGAGATAAAAAAAAAACAAACCATCTGCCAGGTAGCCAACGGTAAACGGTACAAGTATCGTACGGGCGAAAACGAGCGTTACCGTGCTCGTTTTCGAGTTATTGACGAAAAACAGCCTGGAGCGATCGGTCCGGCGGTCGACGCGCGAAAGTTTCTAAGTCCGCTCTGCTCCGAATCATCGCTCCGGCGTCAAAAATCGTCGTAGGACAAAAAATCGCCACCCTATCTTGCAGGAAAAAATCCGGGGAACACGATGGCGTCGTCAAAAGTGCAGGTCGTCGAGCTCGTTTTCGAGAAAAAAAAAAAAAAATTCTCAAAATTCGACAAAAAAATAAAACGATCATTGGACCGTGTAGAGAATCTAAAACTGCATAAGAATCGTATAGACCAAAATTGGCCTTAACGTGCTGGTTTTCGAGTTATTGACGATAAGCCGGTATATATATGTCCGAGATAAAAAAAAAGATAGGGACAGTGGGAATCTCCTATACTATCACGGGCGTGTATTCTCCTACTAGTTTGATGGTTGCTGTTGCATAAACCACCGACTGTTTGGCCCGCCGTTTAACCGCGCAGTTTAAAATTGCAACACAATGTTGGTGTCGCTCCGGATCGAAAAAATGGAAAAACGACATACTTTACGCATAGGGGCGGCTGATCTTAACATATTTTGTCAATGTCATCTTCCCAGTGACCCTAGGAAGGAGTTTGCCGTTGCACGTTTTCCTATTAAAAAGTAATTAGTGTACAAAAATTTTCGTGAAGCAAAAAACAAGAATGTGAAAGTACGTTCCATGAGCATTACGGTGAATAAAACAGAAATTAAAAATTCCCGAGGGGTTGAACAGCATCATATTGAATTCGTTTTGCTGACTGGGGTCTGCGCCCCCCAGACCCCCGCTACACTAGCCCAGACCAAACCCACTTTGTAATAGTGGTATCATATTAAATTGAACAGCATCGTACTTAATTCGTTTTGCTGAATGGGGGGCTGCGCCCCCCAAACCCCCGCTACACTAGCCCAGACCTAACCCATTTTGTAATAGCGGTATCAAATTAAATTGAACAGCATCGTACTAAATTCGTTTTGCTGACTGGGGGGCTGCGCCCCCCAGACCCCCGCAACACTAGCCCGGACCTAACCCACTTTGTAATAGCGGTATCATATTAAATTGAACAGCATCGTACTAAATTCGTTTTGCTGAATGGGGGGCTGCGCCCCCCAAACCCCCGCTACACTAGCCCAGACCTAACCCATTTTGTAATAGCGGTATCAAATTAAATTGAACAGCATCATATTGAATTCGTTTTGCTGACTGGGGTCTGCGCCCCCCAGACCCCCGCTACAATAGCCCAGACCTAACCCACTTTGTAATAGTGGTATCATATTAAATTGAACAGCATCGTACTTAATTCGTTTTGCTGAATGGGGGGCTGCGCCCCCCAAACCCCCGCTACACTAGCCCAGACCTAACCCATTTTGTAATAGCGGTATCAAATTAAATTGAACAGCATCGTACTAAATTCGTTTTGCTGACAGGGGTCTGCGCCCCCCAGACCCCCGCTACACTAGCCCAGACCTAACCCCCTTTGTAATAGCGGTATCATATTAAATTGAACAGCATCATATTGAATTCGTTTTGCTGACTGGGGTCTGCGCGCCCCAGACCCCCGCAACACTAGCCCGGACCTAACCCACTTTGTAATAGCGGTATCACATTAAATTGAACAGCATCGTACTAAATTCGTTTTGCTGAATGGGGGGCTGCGCCCCCCAAACCCCCGCTACACTAGCCCAGACCTAACCCATTTTGTAATAGCGGTATCAAACTAAATTGAACAGCATCATATTGAATTCGTTTTGCCGACTGGGGTCTGCGCCCCCCAGACCCCCGCTACAATAGCCCAGACCTAACCCACTTTGTAATAGTGGTATCATATTAAATTGAACAGCATCGTACTTAATTCGTTTTGCTGAATGGGGGGCTGCGCCCCCCAAACCCCCGCTACACTAGCCCAGACCTAACCCATTTTGTAATAGCGGTATCAAATTAAATTGAACAGCATCGTACTAAATTCGTTTTGCTGACAGGGGTCTGCGCCCCCCAGACCCCCGCTACACTAGCCCAGACCTAACCCCCTTTGTAATAGCGGTATCATATTAAATTGAACAGCATCATGTTGAATTCGTTTTGCTGACTGGGGTCTGCGCGCCCCAGACCCCCGCAACACTAGCCCGGACCTAACCCACTTTGTAATAGCGGTATCATATTAAATTGAACAGCATCGTACTAAATTCGTTTTGCTGAATGGGGGGCTGCGCCCCCCAAACCCCCGCTACACTAGCCCAGACCTAACCCATTTTGTAATAGCGGTATCAAATTAAATTGAACAGCATCATATTGAATTCGTTTTGCTGACTGGGGTCTGCGCCCCCCAGACCCCCGCTACACTAGCCCAGACCTAACCCACTTTGTAATAGTGGTATCATATTAAATTGAACAGCATCGTACATAATTCGTTTTGCTGAATGGGGGGCTGCGCCCCCCAAACCCCCGCTACACTAGCCCAGACCTAACCCATTTTGTAATAGCTGTATCAAATTAAATTGAACAGCATCATATTGAATTCGTTTTGCTGACAGGGGTCTGCGCCCCCCAGACCCCCGCTTCACTAGCCCAGACCTAACCCACTTTGTAATAGTGGTATCATATTAAATTGAACAGCATCGTACATAATTCGTTTTGCTGAATGGGGGGCTGCGCCCCCCAAACCCCCGCTACACTAGCCCAGACCTAACCCATTTTGTAATAGCGGTATCAAATTAAATTGAACAGCATCGTACTAAATTCGTTTTGCTGACAGGGGTCTGCGCCCCCCAAACCCCCGCTACACTAGCCCAGACCTAACCCATTTTGTAATAGCGGTATCAAATTAAATTGAACAGCATCATATTGAATTCGTTTTGCTGACTGGGGTCTGCGCCCCCCAAACCCCCGCTACACCAGCCCAGACCTAACCCATTTTGTAATAGCGGTATCAAATTAAATTGAGCAGCATCATATTGAATTCGTTTTGCTGACAGGGGTCTGCGCCCCCCAGTCCCCCGCTACACTAGCCCAGACCTAACCCCCTTTGTAATAGCGGTATCATATTAAATTGAACAGCATCATATTGAATTCGTTTTGCTGACTGGGGTCTGCGCGCCCCAAACCCCCGCAACACTGGCCCAGACCTAGCCCATTTTGTAATGACTGTATTGGAACTGCGTTAGGGCTAGTTTAGAATTGGTTAGGTGAAGTAATGCGGAGAGCAGTTTCGCCTGCGTCCCGGGATGCTTGTTGGCATGAGTGGTGTCTGAATGAGTAAAGACGGATGAGACACTTGTGGGGTATGGTGAGTCAGATTCTCAAACTACCCATATATTCTTCTGAGGCATGGGTGCCTATCCAAGGATCTCCTTCGGTATCTAAAACAGAAATAAAAAAAAAAAAACAAAAAAAAAAAAAAAAAATGAATATGGACTGTGTTAGGACTGAATTGGATAAGGTCTGGGTTACGTCTCGGTTAGGTCTGAGTTAGGACTGGTTTAAGACTGGGTTAGGACTGGGTTAGGACTGGGTTAGGACTGGGTTAGGTCTGGGTTAGGTCTGGGTTATTTCTGGGTTAGGTCTGGGTTAGGTCTGGGTTAGGTCTGGGTTAGGTCTGGGTTAGGACTGGATTAGGTCTGGGTTAGGACTGGGTTAGTACTGGGTTAGGACTGGGTTAGGTCTGGGTTAGGTCTGGGTTATTTCTGGGTTAGGTCTGGGTTAGGTCTGGGTTAGGTCTGGGTTAGGGCTGGGTTAGGTCTGGGTTAGGTCTGGGTCAGGTCTGGGGTATTTCTGGGTTAGGACTGGGTTAGGTCTGGGTTAGGTCTGGGTTATTTCTGGGTTAGGTCTGGGTTAGGTCTGGGTTAGGTCTGGGTTAGGTCTGGGTTAGGTCTGGGTTAGGTCTGGGTTAGGACTGGGTTAGTACTGGGTTAGGACTGGGTTAGGTCTGGGTTAGGTCTGGGTTATTTCTGGGTTAGGTCTGGGTTAGGTCTGGGTTAGGTCTGGGTTAGGATTGGGTTAGGTCTGGTTTAGGACTGGGTTAGGTCTAGGTTAGGACTGGGTTAGGTCTGGGTTAGGTCTGGGTTAGGACTGGGTTAGGTCTGGGTTAGGACTGGGTTAGTACTGGGTTAGGACTGGGTTAGGTCTGGGTTAGGTCTGGGTTATTTCTGGGTTAGGTCTGGGTTAGGTCTGGGTTAGGTCTGGGTTAGGGCTGGGTTAGGTCTGGGTTAGGTCTGGGTCAGGTCTGGGGTATTTCTGGGTTAGGACTGGGTTAGGTCTGGGTTAGGTCTGGGTTATTTCTGGGTTAGGTCTGGGTTAGGTCTGGGTTAGGTCTGGGTTAGGTCTGGGTTAGGTCTGGGTTAGGTCTGGGTTAGGACTGGGTTAGTACTGGGTTAGGACTGGGTTAGGTCTGGGTTAGGTCTGGGTTATTTCTGGGTTAGGTCTGGGTTAGGTCTGGGTTAGGTCTGGGTTAGGGCTGGGTTAGGACTGGGTTAGGACTGGGTTAGGTCTGGGTTAGGACTGGGTTAGGACTGGGTTAGGTCTGGGTTAGGTCTGGGTTAGGACTGGGTTAGGTCTGGGTTAGGACTGGGCTAGGACTGGGTTAGGTCTGGGTTAGGTCTGGGTTAGGTTTGGGTTAGGACTGGGTAGGTTCTGGGTTAGGACTTGGTTAGGACTAGGTTAGGACTGTGTTAGGACTGGGTTAGGTCTGGGTTAGGTCTGGGTTAGGACTGGGTTAGGTCTGGGTTAGGACTGGGTTAGGTCTGGGTTAGGTCTGGGTTCGGTCTGGGTTAGGTCTGGGTTAGGTCTGGGTTAGGACTGGGTTAGGACTGGGTTAGGTCTGGGTTAGGACTGGGTTAGGACTGGGTTAGGTCTGGGTTAGGACTGGGTTAGGACTGGGTTAGGTCTGGGTTAGGACTGGGTTAGGACTGGGTTAGGTCTGGGTTAGGTCTGGGTTAGGACTGGGTTAGGTCTGGGTTAGGACTGGGTTAGGTCTGGGTTAGTACTGGATTTGGTTAGGTCTGGGTTAGGTCTGGGTTAGGTCTGGGTTAGGACTGGGTTAGGACTGGGTTAGGTCTGGGTTAGGACTGGGTTAGGACTGGGTTAGGACTGGGTTAGGTCTGGGTTAGGTCTGGGTTATTTCTGGGTTAGGTCTGGGTTAGGTCTGGGTTAGGTCTGGGTTAGGTCTGGGTTAGGTCTGGGTTAGGTCTGGGTTAGGACTGGG
>NW_027488395.1:130000-135000 GCF_051014445.1 Colletes latitarsis
CTTCCTTCCCAGTAATTGCTCTTTCTAAATTTTGGTTACTGTACGAGGAGATTTCCTCCTTCAGTACCATGTGTGCACGCTCATCGGGAAGATGTTGCCCTTGCGGCACTACTTTCTTTAATATGGCTTCCATGGTTGCCTTCCATGTCATTGTGAAATTGCCATCTGGAAGTTTAAGGGATGAAAAAGTTATTTCGCTATTTACTTTTTCCCGGATGATCTTGTATACCAAGCTCCAAGGATCTCTATTGCCTTCTGTATAGACAAAATTCTGCCAGGCCAGTGTTTTCTGATCTTTAATCTTTTTCGTGTAAAGATTTCTCGCTCTTCTGTATTGAGCTCTTAGGGTTTCCACATCACGTACGTTGTTCAGCCGTCTAGCTCTAGCGAGCTGCCTTCTGGCTCTGGTCGCTGCCCTCCTTAGGTTTGTCAGTTCTTGGGTCCACCAGGGGACTCGCGCAGGACGATTTCTGATTTTGGGTATTGCAGTATCACTTATGTCTCTCAACACTCTGGCGAATTTTTGAGCTGCTATATCTGCAGTCACTGCGCCTATTCTTTGCAGAAAGGCGTCAGTGATTCGGTTATTTGCTTCTACATTGAATCTCTCCCAATCCGCCCTACGGATGTTGTATCCGCTGCGGAGGGAGAGTTGGTTATTGGCTCTACTGTAGTTTCCCAGTTTCATTGTTATCAGGCTGTGATCGCTGACATTACAGTCAGGCGACACTTCCCAGTGTGATATGCTGTTTAATAGGCTCGTCGATACCAGTGTCAAGTCAATATTCGACTCGCCTCTTTGTGTGAAAAATGTAGGAGTCTGATTTGGTTTATTTAGTAGGTTTAGGCTGTTTTGGAGGATAAAATCCTCCATTTGCCTTCCCCTACTGTCCGTCTGTCGTGAATACCAGAGTGTCGAGTGAGCATTAGAGTCCACTGTTATCAATACTTTTTCGTGTTTAAGTTTATCCAGTGTTTTTTGCAGTCTTTCTAGGATTGGATCGATCTCCAATGCGTGTTGACAGTACACGTTTACTAAAAAGAAGTTAATTTGCCCATATTGTACATGTACTGTCATTATGTGTTGGTCTTTGTCTGCATTTACTTGAAACGCCTGTATGTTGTTATTTGCGATTATAGTCGCCACCCAAGGAGATTCAGTGTCCGGTTGGATCGTAGTGACACTTGTGGAATACCCTCTAACCTTGTTGCCATAAGTGTAAGGTTCTTGCAGGCAGATAATGTCTATACCGTCCTTTTGGATTCTGCTTAGTAAATTTGCTGCCGCAGCAGCCGACCTCTGAGCATTGATTTGGGCGATAATCATGTCCAGTTGATCTTCGACTTCACCATGTCCGCGTACCGTACAAATACGGGACAGTTTTTATCTTTCACCGAGTGATTTACATCACTCCTCTTCGCCCTTGCACAGTTGACGCATTTTGGCGCGTCTTTGACTCTGCATTTATCTTTAAGGTGGTCCTTGGAACCACAATTTTCACATAATTGGTCCGGCGCACTGCAATTTTTTGCAAGGTGCCCGAACCCGTGGCATTTAAAACATCGGGTGTAATTTAGGTATTCTCTGACGCGGTACGATGACCACATCATGAATACCCTACCCTTCTCTGTTAATTCCTTATGAATTGGACCGGGAGTCTCCACGATCCAATTCACTTTTTCGGCGTCCCTCGCTTTAAAGGAATGCCTGAAAGAAATGCATCTTTCAAGCTCTTCCACTTCCTTGCCACTCAGGTTGTGGAAATTCTTCTGGATGAGCTCAGTCTTGAGCTCGTCCATTGTATGCTCCTTCTCTACATCATGCATTATTATGCATGGCCTTTGCTTTTTGGGGTCGTCTATTTTGAGACCCGCTTTTTGGAGCGGGGCACTCTTTATTAGGTCCACATCCTTTTTGCTTTCGACCTCGATGATGAGCCCTTTGCTCCTCATCTGCCGAATGCCCTTGACGTGAAGTTTTGAACGGATGCCTTTCAGCTGGTCCGTCACACTTCGCTTTAACTCCTCGTTGCTCCTTTTGTCAGTCTCTTTTGAAGGCCTCACGAGGATGACCTCGCCTGCCTTCTTCGGACCCACCGGTTTGGTAGCCGGAGCAGGTCCTACTTTGGTAGTCGGGGGGCAGGTCGGCCCCCTACTCAAGCTTGCCACTTGCGAGTATGAGAGCGCTGGGCCCCTCTGCTCGCTCGTGGCTTTTAGCTTCTCGTTCTCAATAATGAGGTTATAGAGAATACTCTCCATAACCCCCCACTTTGCCATTATGGTACTTATCTCGGTCTTTCCGATCTCTGCCTCATTTAAGAGGTAGTTCTCGAGTTCGCTCCTTTGGGCCTTAACCCTTTCAATCGGTTTAGGTATGTTGGATTGTACTTTCTGTGACATACTCCTGGTAGTCACTTGAGTGAGCGCCTCGTCAGTGTCGTTTGATTCTGGCTCGACCATCTTCCTCTTACGAGGAAGAGCGGCCTTAGTTTCCTCTGCGCAGCATTTCTCAGTAGATCTGAGTTCAGCTGCGCTCATAACTTCACTTTCATCACAGCTACTACTGCTGCTGTCAGTAGAGCTGTCTGCTATGACCTTGTTAAGGAATGTTCTCTTCGTTTTAGTCGTTTTGTCCTTCTCTTTTCCTGTCTGCATTGCCATAGTCGTTTCCTGTTTGGTTGCCTTCTTTTTCGTTTTTTGTTTTGTGTTTTTGTTTGAGATTTCCATAAGAGTCCCACGAGTATGGTCGGTTTTGATACTGTCCAGGAAGAGCCGCCATTCCAGGACAGGCCTGACACACGGTGCCCTGAGGCCGAGCATGCCATCACCAGGGGGTCGGCAGGTACCCCAGTGTTGTTCGCTTGGGGTTGGGGCTACCCCCCCAACCATTCATCCCATCACCACGAAGCAGAGCTTAGGATTTGGGGGCCGTTTGAAGAGTTGCCATTCTCGCAGGCCGGGCGGTAAAGCCAAGCCCCCCGTTTCCGCTGCCGTCGCGTACCATAGGCAAGACCGAGAGGAGTTGCGAATGGGTCGTTGCGACGACCAACAGAGGATTTACGGTATGGGTGCTCAGGCTCCTCGGGTTCGCTACCCGTACAGTGGTGTGTACCACTCACACCACTGTCCCTGAGGGTTTTGAGACCTCTTCTGTTTCGAGACTTATTAGTTCTTTTTGTAGATGTTCAATTCCTGCATTTCTTGTCTCTTTCCTTTACTTTTCAGGTCTGGGTGCTTTTCTTTGCACTTCCTTCGGTCCGTCGGTCGTCCGGACTTTTCGACGTCTGTCACCAGGTGTTTTGGTGCACTGAATTGGACTAAGTCCAGCGGCGTATTGCTTTCGCCGGCATTTTTAAAATGCCAGCGGCGTATTGCTTTTAATACAGCACAGACGTCGTGGTGGGCTTAAAAAGCCCTTAAAGCAAAAAAGGGGCATATAGCCCCTTTTTATGATCATTCCCTTCTTTCTCTATTTTCGCTTAAAGTGAAAAAGGGGCATATAGCCCCTTTTTCGTTTTTGTCTCTTTCGTTCTATTTCTTTCCTTCTTTCTCTCTTTCTTTCTTTCTTTCCTTCTTTCTTTCTTTCTTTCTTTCTTTCTTTTCGCTCAACAGGCTAGGGGGCTATATGCCCCCTGGTGTGCAGTACTCACCTTCCGGAAAGAGCCTCTCTGTGCGAAGGGGGCTCGAAGCCCCCTTGATGACAATATACGCTAATTTGCAATTTAGGCTCTTTCCTGCTCCTTTCCGCTTTCCTGACACCCATTCTTTTTCTGACATCTCTGTTTCCACGCGCATGGCATGGATCTCCGATCTTCCCTTTCTGTCCCTTCTATAAAAACTCCTTTCCATTCCTCTATAAGTCCGGACATACGACGGATCGTTGGCTCGGGTAGGTGGGGTCGCTACACTCCCAAACGGTGTGCACCTTCACCGTCCCTGCCTTGGTAGCAGTTCCCGCAGGGCTGATCCTGCGGGTTCTGCATTCGCAGTGGCAGCTCTTGGTTTCCCCCTGCAGGAGGGTACTCACAATGGGAACCGCGAGAAGGTGGCTGGCTTGCTCGACTGTAGGCTGCTTAAGGACTGGTCTCGGATACTAGGCAAGTCCCCCCGACACCTCAAACGATCGCCTTAAGAGCTCTACAGCCACTCCCATCAGTAGATAGGGACAGTGGGAATCTCGTTAATCCATTCATGCGCGTCACTAATTAGATGACGAGGCATTTGGCTACCTTAAGAGAGTCATAGTTACTCCCGCCGTTTACCCGCGCTTTTTTGAATTTCTTCACGTTGACATTCAGAGCACTGGGCAGAAATCACATTGCGTCAACACCCTTGGGGGCCATCGCAATGCTTTGTTTTAATTAGACAGTCGGATTCCCCTAGTCCGTGCCAGTTCTGAGCTGAGTGTTGAATGGCGGCCGAAGAGGACGATCGACGACGGCAAGCCGCCAACGAAAGCCTCGCAGCAAGGAAGATCCGCGGGAGGCCAAGGCACGGGACCGAGCTCGGATCCCGACGAGAACGAACGAATCCGTTCAACGCCGTTCACCTCGCCCAGGCCCGGCACGTCAGCCAGACTCGCTTCCCGACCAAGCCCGACACGCCCCGCTCCTCAGAGCCAATCCTTATTCCGAAGTTACGGATCCAATTTGCCGACTTCCCTTACCTACATTAATCTATCGACTAGAGGCTCTTTACCTTGGAGACCTGCTGCGGATATGGGTACGAACCGGCGCGACACCTCCACGTGGCCCTCTCCTGGATTTTCAAGGTCCGAGGGGAAGATCCGGACACCGCCGCAACTGCGGTGCTCTTCGCGTTCCAAACCCTATCTCCCTGCTAGAGGTTTCCAGGGAACTCGAACGCTTATACAGAAAAGAAAACTCTTCCCGGATCTCCCGACGGCGTCTCCAGGTCATTTTGGGTTACCCCGACGAACTACTCTTACGAGGGCCCGAATGGTATACGGTTCCGCTGCCGGGTTCCGGAATAGAAACCGG
>NW_027488395.1:137500-140000 GCF_051014445.1 Colletes latitarsis
CTAGGCGTAACCGGCTGATTACTTTTAACGTCCTTCCGTCGCTTTTCAAATTAAAGAAGAACCACGGTGTGTGTCTATGATAGAACTACCCGATCCGATTTTCGTTGATTCTTTGATAGTCTACCAAAGTCCACCGTAAGTTCGAAAGAAAAGCATTCGTGGACTGGACGACCGGCTAAACGCGCGGTCTCGCAATCGATATACATATTCGTAACAAAGAGAGACATGGGGCGACCAACTTCTCAGAGTATATCCCTTCTTTTGGGTTCCGTTCGTATCGCGCTTCTCGTCGTGTTCGTTCGAGCCTCTCCATAGAGGATGATCGTCCGATTCGTTTGATAAATTATCATTTTTCCCTGGGGCTGTACGAACGAACAGAGAGGAAGACGACGACCGACGGATACCACAAATTTCACGTGGTAGGGCATATATTACATATCATAATTATCAGTGTTTGGTCAAATTTCTTTCCAGTGTCCTTTTTGTTATGCTCCAAAACTAGTATACGCTTTATTTTCTCTTTCCTTTGCATAAATTATTAACTTCGGGCAACGTCGGGAGCGCCGGTAATCATTAGATTTGTACGAAACGCGATTTGCGCCCCACGGTGGTTTTTAGTGCCGTCAAAGTCAGAAATCGTAGGAGCGGTGCTTTAACGGGCGGTCGTGATGATACTCCAGACAACACGACGCACGACGCCGTAAAACACTCGCGCGAGTCCAGACTGATCTCTGCCTCACCACGCAAGGGGTGCGCAAACTTGCCAATAATATATAATATTTATTCTTTTTCGTACGTCCAGCGACAAACGCCAACGAAATACCCAAATTCTCGCTCGTACGTTGATACCTTTCTCTTCATCGACCCGGCTCCGAAACGTTCTTCGCCATCTCCCCGAAAGGAGAGGTAAACGACGGCGGGGTTAGGGAATCTGAGAACAACGCAAGCAGTTTTAGGACAAGTGAACGACCCTCAGCCAGGCGTGGTCCAGGAATTTTATCCGTGGACCGCAATGTGCGTTCGAAATGTCGATGTTCATGTGTCCTGCAGTTCACACGTTGACGCGCAATTAGCTGCGTTCTTCATCGACCCACGAGCCAAGTGATCCACCGTTCAGGGTAATCATATACAATTTACAATTTTTCTCTTTGTATTTAAAAATGCTCCTTGTTCTTTGCTTTAAAAATATTCGATGTTCGCACCTCCGACCAGCGTATCGACGGAGGATTGAACGCGCCATATCGACGACAAAAGTTTCTTTTTGTTTCCTGAATGACGGAAAACCATCGTTCGACGGCCGGGCGTACAGTACATTCAAAAGCCTTTGCGCGTGGCTGCGACCAAACGGGTATAATACACCCGTATATTCTTGGTTCCGAACAGTAACTTCACGCGCAATCGGGCGAACGCACGCGGCAGCGCCCATCGGTTGCTCGATGAAATCGATGCGATAAACTACAGCCTTCTCGGCTGGTCGTCGTTAGTCGCGCGAGCAACGGATGGCCGCACAATCGACGCGTCGTCGTTTGCGATTATTCGCCTCACGTTAGCCATGAGTATGTATATTATTCATTTACGAACGAACGCGGCAGCGTCCATCGGTTGCTCGATGAAATCGATGCGATAAACTACAGCCGTCTCGGCTGGTCGTCGTTAGTCGCGCGAGCAACGATGGCCGCAAAATCGACGCGTCGTCGTTTGCGATTATTCGCCTCAAGTTAGCCATGAGTATGTATAACATTCATTTACGAACGAACGCGGCAGCGTCCATCGGTTGCTCGATGAAATCGATGCGATAAACTACAGCCGTTTCGGCTGGTCGTCGTTAGTCGCGCGAGCAACGATGGCCGCAAAATCGACGCGTCGTCGTTTGCGATTATTCGCCTCAAGTTAGCCATGAGTATGTATATTATTCATTTACGAACGAACGCGGCAGCGTCCATCGGTTGCTCGATGAAATCGATGCGATAAACTACAGCCGTTTCGGCTGGTCGTCGTTAGTCGCGCGAGCAACGATGGCCGCAAAATCGACGCGTCGTCGTTTGCGATTATTCGCCTCAAGTTAGCCATGAGTATGTATATTATTCATTTACGAACGAACGCGGCAGCGTCCATCGGTTGCTCGATGAAATCGATGCGATAAACTACAGCCGTTTCGGCTGGTCGTCGTTAGTCGCGCGAGCAACGATGGCCGCAAAATCGACGCGTCGTCGTTTGCGATTATTCGCCTCAAGTTAGCCATGAGTATGTATATTATTCATTTACGAACGAACGCGGCAGCGTCCATCGGTTGCTCGATGAAATCGATGCGATAAACTACAGCCGTTTCGGCTGGTCGTCGTTAGTCGCGCGAGCAACGATGGCCGCAAAATCGACGCGTCGTCGTTTGCGATTATTCGCCTCAAGTTAGCCATGAGTATGTATATTATTCATTTACGAACGAACGCGGCAGCGTCCACCGGTTGCTCGATGAAATCGATGCGATAAACTACAGCCGTCT
>NW_027488395.1:145000-160000 GCF_051014445.1 Colletes latitarsis
AATGAAAAAATGGTCAAAATCGTCGCAGAACAAAAACTCGACACGCTATCTTGTAGGCAAAAATTAGACGAATTCAAAACCGTAGTTAAAAATATCGGTCGTCGCGCTAGTTTTCGAGAAAAAAACAAAAACGTTCAAAAAATTCGAGATAAAAAAAAAAAAACCAGCCTACCAGATAGAAAAAATTACACTGAACAAATATCATATAGGTCAAAATATGTGTTAGCGTACTAGTTTTCGAGATATAGACGAAAAACCGTCGCCGCCGATCGGTACGTCGGTCGATGCGAAAGCACCGCGCGACCGAGCGCCCGCCTAAAAGACCAGTTCGAACATACCGAAAAATCAAGAAACCGTAACTTCCTTAATAATTGAGCTAGGACAAAAAATCGACACGCTATCTTGCAGGAAAAAATCCGGGGAACACGATGGCGTCGTCAAAAGTGCAGGTCGTCGAGCTCGTTTTCGAGAAAAAAAAAAAAAAATTCTCAAAATTCGACAAAAAAATAAAACGATCAGTGGACCGTGTAGAGAATATAAAACTGCATAAGAATCGTATAGACGAAAATTGGCGTTCACGTGCTCGTTTTTGTGGAAAAAATTAAAAAAGCTCTCAAACTTCGAGATAAAAAAAAAAAAAACCATCTACCAGGTAGCCAACGGTAAACGGTACAAGTATCGTACGGGCGAAAATGAGCGTTACCGTGCTCGTTTTCGAGTTATTGACGAAAAACAGCCTGGAGCGATCGCTCCGGCGGTCGACGCGCGAAAGTTTCTAAGTCCGCTCTGCTCCGAAACACCGCTCCGGCGTCAAAAATCGTCGTAGGACAAAAAATAGACACGCTATCTTGCAGGAAAAAATCCGGGGAACACGATGGCGTCGTCAAAAGTGCAGGTCGTCGAGCTAGTTTTCGAGAAAAAAAAAAAAAAATTCTCAAAACTCGACAAAAAAATAAAACGATCAGTGGACCGTGTAGAGAATCTAAAACTGCATAAGAATCGTATAGACCAAAATTGGCGTTCACGTGCTCGTTTTTGAGAAAAAAGTTAAAAAAGCTCTCAAAATTCGAGATAAAAAAAAAACAAACCATCTGCCAGGTAGCCAACGGTAAACGGTACAAGTATCGTACGGGCGAAAACGAGCGTTACCGTGCTCGTTTTCGAGTTATTGACGAAAAACAGCCTGGAGCGATCGGTCCGGCGGTCGACGCGCGAAAGTTTCTAAGTCCGCTCTGCTCCGAATCATCGCTCCGGCGTCAAAAATCGTCGTAGGACAAAAAATCGCCACCCTATCTTGCAGGAAAAAATCCGGGGAACACGATGGCGTCGTCAAAAGTGCAGGTCGTCGAGCTCGTTTTCGAAAAAAAAAAAAAAAATTCTCAAAATTCGACAAAAAAATAAAACGAACAGTGGACCGTGTAGAGAATATAAAACTGCATAAGAATCGTATAGACGAAAATTGGCGTTCACGTGCTCGTTTTTGTGGAAAAAATTAAAAAAGCTCTCAAACTTCGAGATAAAAAAAAAAAGAACCATCTACCAGGTAGCCAACGGTAAACGGTACAAGTATCGTACGGGCGAAAATGAGCGTTACCGTGCTCGTTTTCGAGTTATTGACGAAAAACAGCCTGGAGCGATCGCTCCGGCGGTCGACGCGCTAAAGTTTCTAAGTCCGCTCTGCTCCGAACCACCGCTCCGGCGTCAAAAATCGTCGTAGGACAAAAAATAGACACGCTATCTTGCAGGAAAAAATCCGGGGAACACGATGGCGTCGTCAAAAGTGCAGGTCGTCGAGCTCGTTTTCGAGAAAAAAAAAAAAAAATTCTCAAAATTCGACAAAAAAATAAAACGATCAGTGGACCGTGTAGACAATATAAAACTGCATAAGAATCGTATAGACGAAAATTGGCGTTCACGTGCTCGTTTTTGTGGAAAAAATTAAAAAAGCTCTCAAACTTCGAGATAAAAAAAAAAAAAACCGTCTACCAGGTAGCCAACGGTAAACGGTACAAGTATCGTACGGGCGAAAATGAGCGTTACCGTGCTCGTTTTCGAGTTATTGACGAAAAACAGCCTGGAGCGATCGCTCCGGCGGTCGACGCGCGAAAGTTTCTAAGTCCGCTCTGCTCCGAAACACCGCTCCGGCGTCAAAAATCGTCGTAGGACAAAAAATAGACACGCTATCTTGCAGGAAAAAATCCGGGGAACACGATGGCGTCGTCAAAAGTGCAGGTCGTCGAGCTAGTTTTCGAGAAAAAAAAAAAAAAATTCTCAAAACTCGACAAAAAAATAAAACGATCAGTGGACCGTGTAGAGAATCTAAAACTGCATAAGAATCGTATAGACCAAAATTGGCGTTCACGTGCTCGTTTTTGAGAAAAAAGTTAAAAAAGCTCTCAAAATTCGAGATAAAAAAAAAACAAACCATCTGCCAGGTAGCCAACGGTAAACGGTACAAGTATCGTACGGGCGAAAACGAGCGTTACCGTGCTCGTTTTCGAGTTATTGACGAAAAACAGCCTGGAGCGATCGGTCCGGCGGTCGACGCGCGAAAGTTTCTAAGTCCGCTCTGCTCCGAATCATCGCTCCGGCGTCAAAAATCGTCGTAGGACAAAAAATCGCCACCCTATCTTGCAGGAAAAAATCCGGGGAACACGATGGCGTCGTCAAAAGTGCAGGTCGTCGAGCTCGTTTTCGAAAAAAAAAAAAAAAATTCTCAAAATTCGACAAAAAAATAAAACGAACAGTGGACCGTGTAGAGAATATAAAACTGCATAAGAATCGTATAGACGAAAATTGGCGTTCACGTGCTCGTTTTTGTGGAAAAAATTAAAAAAGCTCTCAAACTTCGAGATAAAAAAAAAAAGAACCATCTACCAGGTAGCCAACGGTAAACGGTACAAGTATCGTACGGGCGAAAATGAGCGTTACCGTGCTCGTTTTCGAGTTATTGACGAAAAACAGCCTGGAGCGATCGCTCCGGCGGTCGACGCGCTAAAGTTTCTAAGTCCGCTCTGCTCCGAAACACCGCTCCGGCGTCAAAAATCGTCGTAGGACAAAAAATAGACACGCTATCTTGCAGGAAAAAATCCGGGGAACACGATGGCGTCGTCAAAAGTGCAGGTCGTCGAGCTCGTTTTCGAGAAAAAAAAAAAAAAATTCTCAAAATTCGACAAAAAAATAAAACGATCAGTGGACCGTGTAGACAATATAAAACTGCATAAGAATCGTATAGACGAAAATTGGCGTTCACGTGCTCGTTTTTGTGGAAAAAATTAAAAAAGCTCTCAAACTTCGAGATAAAAAAAAAAAAAACCGTCTACCAGGTAGCCAACGGTAAACGGTACAAGTATCGTACGGGCGAAAATGAGCGTTACCGTGCTCGTTTTCGAGTTATTGACGAAAAACAGCCTGGAGCGATCGCTCCGGCGGTCGACGCGCGAAAGTTTCTAAGTCCGCTCTGCTCCGAAACACCGCTCCGGCGTCAAAAATCGTCGTAGGACAAAAAATAGACACGCTATCTTGCAGGAAAAAATCCGGGGAACACGATGGCGTCGTCAAAAGTGCAGGTCGTCGAGCTAGTTTTCGAGAAAAAAAAAAAAAAATTCTCAAAACTCGACAAAAAAATAAAACGATCAGTGGACCGTGTAGAGAATCTAAAACTGCATAAGAATCGTATAGACCAAAATTGGCGTTCACGTGCTCGTTTTTGAGAAAAAAGTTAAAAAAGCTCTCAAAATTCGAGATAAAAAAAAAACAAACCATCTGCCAGGTAGCCAACGGTAAACGGTACAAGTATCGTACGGGCGAAAACGAGCGTTACCGTGCTCGTTTTCGAGTTATTGACGAAAAACAGCCTGGAGCGATCGGTCCGGCGGTCGACGCGCGAAAGTTTCTAAGTCCGCTCTGCTCCGAATCATCGCTCCGGCGTCAAAAATCGTCGTAGGACAAAAAATCGCCACCCTATCTTGCAGGAAAAAATCCGGGGAACACGATGGCGTCGTCAAAAGTGCAGGTCGTCGAGCTCGTTTTCGAAAAAAAAAAAAAAAATTCTCAAAATTCGACAAAAAAATAAAACGAACAGTGGACCGTGTAGAGAATATAAAACTGCATAAGAATCGTATAGACGAAAATTGGCGTTCACGTGCTCGTTTTTGTGGAAAAAATTAAAAAAGCTCTCAAACTTCGAGATAAAAAAAAAAAGAACCATCTACCAGGTAGCCAACGGTAAACGGTACAAGTATCGTACGGGCGAAAATGAGCGTTACCGTGCTCGTTTTCGAGTTATTGACGAAAAACAGCCTGGAGCGATCGCTCCGGCGGTCGACGCGCTAAAGTTTCTAAGTCCGCTCTGCTCCGAAACACCGCTCCGGCGTCAAAAATCGTCGTAGGACAAAAAATAGACACGCTATCTTGCAGGAAAAAATCCGGGGAACACGATGGCGTCGTCAAAAGTGCAGGTCGTCGAGCTCGTTTTCGAGAAAAAAAAAAAAAAATTCTCAAAATTCGACAAAAAAATAAAACGATCAGTGGACCGTGTAGACAATATAAAACTGCATAAGAATCGTATAGACGAAAATTGGCGTTCACGTGCTCGTTTTTGTGGAAAAAATTAAAAAAGCTCTCAAACTTCGAGATAAAAAAAAAAAAAACCGTCTACCAGGTAGCCAACGGTAAACGGTACAAGTATCGTACGGGCGAAAACGAGCGTTACCGTGCTCGTTTTCGAGTTATTGACGAAAAACAGCCTGGAGCGATCGGTCCGGCGGTCGACGCGCGAAAGTTTCTAAGTCCGCTCTGCTCCGAATCATCGCTCCGGCGTCAAAAATCGTCGTAGGACAAAAAATCGCCACCCTATCTTGCAGGAAAAAATCCGGGGAACACGATGGCGTCGTCAAAAGTGCAGGTCGTCGAGCTCGTTTTCGAGAAAAAAAAAAAAAAATTCTCAAAATTCGACAAAAAAATAAAACGATCACTGGACCGTGTAGAGAATATAAAACTGCATAAGAATCGTATAGACGAAAATTGGCGTTCACGTGCTCGTTTTTGTTGAAAAAATTAAAAAAGCTCTCAAACTTCGAGATAAAAAAAAAAAAAACCATCTACCAGGTAGCCAACGGTAAACGGTACAAGTATCGTACGGGCGAAAATGAGCGTTACCGTGCTCGTTTTCGAGTTATTGACGAAAAACAGCCTGGAGCGATCGCTCCGGCGGTCGACGCGCGAAAGTTTCTAAGTCCGCTCTGCTCCGAAACACCGCTCCGGCGTCAAAAATCGTCGTAGGACAAAAAATCGCCACCCTATCTTGCAGGAAAAAATCCGGGGAACACGATGGCGTCGTCAAAAGTGCAGGTCGTCGAGCTCGTTTTCGAGAAAAAAAAAAAAAAATTCTCAAAATTCGACAAAAAAATAAAACGATCATTGGACCGTGTAGAGAATCTAAAACTGCATAAGAATCGTACAGACGAAAATTGGCGTTCACGTGCTCGTTTTTGTGGAAAAAATTAAAAAAGCTCTCAAACTTCGAGATAAAAAAAAAAAAAACCATCTACCAGGTAGCCAACGGTAAACGGTACAAGTATCGTACGGGCGAAAACGAGCGTTACCGTGCTCGTTTTCGAGTTATTGACGAAAAACAGCCTGGAGCGATCGGTCCGGCGGTCGACGCGCGAAAGTTTCTAAGTCCGCTCTGCTCCGAATCATCGCTCCGGCGTCAAAAATCGTCGTAGGACAAAAAATAGACACGCTATCTTGCAGGAAAAAATCCGGGGAACACGATGGCGTCGTCAAAAGTGCAGGTCGTCGAGCTCGTTTTCGAGAAAAAAAAAAAAAAATTCTCAAAATTCGACAAAAAAATAAAACGATCAGTGGACCGTGTAGAGAATATAAAACTGCATAAGAATCGTATAGACGAAAATTGGCGTTCACGTGCTCGTTTTTGTGGAAAAAATTAAAAAAGCTCTCAAACTTCGAGATAAAAAAAAAAAAAACCATCTACCAGGTAGCCAACGGTAAACGGTACAAGTATCGTACGGGCGAAAATGAGCGTTACCGTGCTCGTTTTCGAGTTATTGACGAAAAACAGCCTGGAGCGATCGCTCCGGCGGTCGACGCGCGAAAGTTTTCAAGTCCGCTCTGCTCCGAAACACCGCTCCGGCGTCAAAAATCGTCGTAGGACAAAAAATAGACACGCTATCTTGCAGGAAAATATCCGGGGAACACGATGGCGTCGTCAAAAGTGCAGGTCGTCGAGCTCGTTTTCGAGAAAAAAAAAAAAAAATTCTCAAAATTCGACAAAAAAATAAAACGATCATTGGACCGTGTAGAGAATCTAAAACTGCATAAGAATCGTATAGACCAAAATTGGCCTTAACGTGCTGGTTTTCGAGTTATTGACGATAAGCCGGTATATATATGTCCGAGATAAAAAAAAAGATAGGGACAGTGGGAATCTCCTATACTATCACGGGCGTGTATTCTCCTACTAGTTTGATGGTTGTTGTTGCATAAACCAGCGACTGTTTGGCCCGCCGTTTAACCGCGCGGTTTAAAATTGCAACACAATGTTGGTGTCGCTCCGGGGTGAAAAAATGGAAAAACGACATACTTTACGCATAGGGGCGGCTGATCTTAACATATTTTGTCATGTCACCACCCCAGTGACTCTAAGACGGATTTTGCCGTCGCACGTTTTTTTATTAAAAAGTTATTAGTATATAAAAGATTTCGTTAAGCAAAAAGACACGAATATGGGAGTAGGACAAAAAATCGCCAGCCTATCTTGCAGGAAAAAATCCGGGGAACACGATGGCGTCGTCAAAAGTGCAGGTCGTCGAGCTAGTTTTCGAGAAAAAAAAAAAAAAATTCTCAAAACTCGACAAAAAAATAAAACGATCAGTGGACCGTGTAGAGAATCTAAAACTGCATAAGAATCGTATAGACCAAAATTGGCGTTCACGTGCTCGTTTTTGAGAAAAAAGTTAAAAAAGCTCTCAAAATTCGAGATAAAAAAAAAACAAACCATCTGCCAGGTAGCCAACGGTAAACGGTACAAGTATCGTACGGGCGAAAACGAGCGTTACCGTGCTCGTTTTCGAGTTATTGACGAAAAACAGCCTGGAGCGATCGGTCCGGCGGTCGACGCGCGAAAGTTTCTAAGTCCGCTCTGCTCCGAATCATCGCTCCGGCGTCAAAAATCGTCGTAGGACAAAAAATCGCCACCCTATCTTGCAGGAAAAAATCCGGGGAACACGATGGCGTCGTCAAAAGTGCAGGTCGTCGAGCTCGTTTTCGAGAAAAAAAAAAAAAAATTCTCAAAATTCGACAAAAAAATAAAACGAACAGTGGACCGTGTAGAGAATATAAAACTGCATAAGAATCGTATAGACGAAAATTGGCGTTCACGTGCTCGTTTTTGTGGAAAAAATTAAAAAAGCTCTCAAACTTCGAGATAAAAAAAAAAAGAACCATCTACCAGGTAGCCAACGGTAAACGGTACAAGTATCGTACGGGCGAAAATGAGCGTTACCGTGCTCGTTTTCGAGTTATTGACGAAAAACAGCCTGGAGCGATCGCTCCGGCGGTCGACGCGCTAAAGTTTCTAAGTCCGCTCTGCTCCGAAACACCGCTCCGGCGTCAAAAATCGTCGTAGGACAAAAAATAGACACGCTATCTTGCAGGAAAAAATCCGGGGAACACGATGGCGTCGTCAAAAGTGCAGGTCGTCGAGCTCGTTTTCGAGAAAAAAAAAAAAAAATTCTCAAAATTCGACAAAAAAATAAAACGATCAGTGGACCGTGTAGACAATATAAAACTGCATAAGAATCGTATAGACGAAAATTGGCGTTCACGTGCTCGTTTTTGTGGAAAAAATTAAAAAAGCTCTCAAACTTCGAGATAAAAAAAAAAAAAACCGTCTACCAGGTAGCCAACGGTAAACGGTACAAGTATCGTACGGGCGAAAACGAGCGTTACCGTGCTCGTTTTCGAGTTATTGACGAAAAACAGCCTGGAGCGATCGGTCCGGCGGTCGACGCGCGAAAGTTTCTAAGTCCGCTCTGCTCCGAATCATCGCTCCGGCGTCAAAAATCGTCGTAGGACAAAAAATCGCCACCCTATCTTGCAGGAAAAAATCCGGGGAACACGATGGCGTCGTCAAAAGTGCAGGTCGTCGAGCTCGTTTTCGAGAAAAAAAAAAAAAAATTCTCAAAATTCGACAAAAAAATAAAACGATCAGTGGACCGTGTAGAGAATATAAAACTGCATAAGAATCGTATAGACGAAAATTGGCGTTCACGTGCTCGTTTTTGTTGAAAAAATTAAAAAAGCTCTCAAACTTCGAGATAAAAAAAAAAAAAACCATCTACCAGGTAGCCAACGGTAAACGGTACAAGTATCGTACGGGCGAAAATGAGCGTTACCGTGCTCGTTTTCGAGTTATTGACGAAAAACAGCCTGGAGCGATCGCTCCGGCGGTCGACGCGCGAAAGTTTCTAAGTCCGCTCTGCTCCGAATCATCGCTCCGGCGTCAAAAATCGTCGTAGGACAAAAAATAGACACGCTATCTTGCAGGAAAAAATCCGGGGAACACGATGGCGTCGTCAAAAGTGCAGGTCGTCGAGCTCGTTTTCGAGAAAAAAAAAAAAAAATTCTGAAAATTCGACAAAAAAATAAAACGATCAGTGGACCGTGTAGAGAATATAAAACTGCATAAGAATCGTATAGACGAAAATTGGCGTTCACGTGCTCGTTTTTGTGGAAAAAATTAAAAAAGCTCTCAAACTTCGAGATAAAAAAAAAAAAAACCATCTACCAGGTAGCCAACGGTAAACGGTACAAGTATCATACGGGCGAAAATGAGCGTTACCGTGCTCGTTTTCGAGTTATTGACGAAAAACAGCCTGGAGCGATCGCTCCGGCGGTCGACGCGCGAAAGTTTCTAAGTCCGCTCTGCTCCGAAACACCGCTCCGGCGTCAAAAATCGTCGTAGGACAAAAAATAGACACGCTATCTTGCAGGAAAAAATCCGGGGAACACGATGGCGTCGTCAAAAGTGCAGGTCGTCGAGCTCGTTTTCGAGAAAAAAAAAAAAAAATTCTCAAAATTCGACAAAAAAATAAAACGATCACTGGACCGTGTAGAGAATATAAAACTGCATAAGAATCGTATAGACGAAAATTGGCGTTCACGTGCTCGTTTTTGAGAAAAAAGTTAAAAAAGCTCTCAAAATTCGAGATAAAAAAAAAACAAACCATCTGCCAGGTAGCCAACGGTAAACGGTACAAGTATCGTACGGGCGAAAACGAGCGTTACCGTGCTCGTTTTCGAGTTATTGACGAAAAACAGCCTGGAGCGATCGGTCCGGCGGTCGACGCGCGAAAGTTTCTAAGTCCGCTCTGCTCCGAATCATCGCTCCGGCGTCAAAAATCGTCGTAGGACAAAAAATCGCCACCCTATCTTGCAGGAAAAAATCCGGGGAACACGATGGCGTCGTCAAAAGTGCAGGTCGTCGAGCTCGTTTTCGAGAAAAAAAAAAAAAAATTCTCAAAATTCGACAAAAAAATAAAACGATCATTGGACCGTGTAGAGAATCTAAAACTGCATAAGAATCGTATAGACCAAAATTGGCCTTAACGTGCTGGTTTTCGAGTTATTGACGATAAGCCGGTATATATATGTCCGAGATAAAAAAAAAGATAGGGACAGTGGGAATCTCCTATACTATCACGGGCGTGTATTCTCCTACTAGTTTGATGGTTGCTGTTGCATAAACCACCGACTGTTTGGCCCGCCGTTTAACCGCGCAGTTTAAAATTGCAACACAATGTTGGTGTCGCTCCGGATCGAAAAAATGGAAAAACGACATACTTTACGCATAGGGGCGGCTGATCTTAACATATTTTGTCAATGTCATCTTCCCAGTGACCCTAGGAAGGAGTTTGCCGTTGCACGTTTTCCTATTAAAAAGTAATTAGTGTACAAAAATTTTCGTGAAGCAAAAAACAAGAATGTGAAAGTACGTTCCATGAGCATTACGGTGAATAAAACAGAAATTAAAAATTCCCGAGGGGTTGAACAGCATCATATTGAATTCGTTTTGCTGACTGGGGTCTGCGCCCCCCAGACCCCCGCTACACTAGCCCAGACCAAACCCACTTTGTAATAGTGGTATCATATTAAATTGAACAGCATCGTACTTAATTCGTTTTGCTGAATGGGGGGCTGCGCCCCCCAAACCCCCGCTACACTAGCCCAGACCTAACCCATTTTGTAATAGCGGTATCAAATTAAATTGAACAGCATCGTACTAAATTCGTTTTGCTGACTGGGGGGCTGCGCCCCCCAGACCCCCGCAACACTAGCCCGGACCTAACCCACTTTGTAATAGCGGTATCATATTAAATTGAACAGCATCGTACTAAATTCGTTTTGCTGAATGGGGGGCTGCGCCCCCCAAACCCCCGCTACACTAGCCCAGACCTAACCCATTTTGTAATAGCGGTATCAAATTAAATTGAACAGCATCATATTGAATTCGTTTTGCTGACTGGGGTCTGCGCCCCCCAGACCCCCGCTACAATAGCCCAGACCTAACCCACTTTGTAATAGTGGTATCATATTAAATTGAACAGCATCGTACTTAATTCGTTTTGCTGAATGGGGGGCTGCGCCCCCCAAACCCCCGCTACACTAGCCCAGACCTAACCCATTTTGTAATAGCGGTATCAAATTAAATTGAACAGCATCGTACTAAATTCGTTTTGCTGACAGGGGTCTGCGCCCCCCAGACCCCCGCTACACTAGCCCAGACCTAACCCCCTTTGTAATAGCGGTATCATATTAAATTGAACAGCATCATATTGAATTCGTTTTGCTGACTGGGGTCTGCGCGCCCCAGACCCCCGCAACACTAGCCCGGACCTAACCCACTTTGTAATAGCGGTATCACATTAAATTGAACAGCATCGTACTAAATTCGTTTTGCTGAATGGGGGGCTGCGCCCCCCAAACCCCCGCTACACTAGCCCAGACCTAACCCATTTTGTAATAGCGGTATCAAACTAAATTGAACAGCATCATATTGAATTCGTTTTGCCGACTGGGGTCTGCGCCCCCCAGACCCCCGCTACAATAGCCCAGACCTAACCCACTTTGTAATAGTGGTATCATATTAAATTGAACAGCATCGTACTTAATTCGTTTTGCTGAATGGGGGGCTGCGCCCCCCAAACCCCCGCTACACTAGCCCAGACCTAACCCATTTTGTAATAGCGGTATCAAATTAAATTGAACAGCATCGTACTAAATTCGTTTTGCTGACAGGGGTCTGCGCCCCCCAGACCCCCGCTACACTAGCCCAGACCTAACCCCCTTTGTAATAGCGGTATCATATTAAATTGAACAGCATCATGTTGAATTCGTTTTGCTGACTGGGGTCTGCGCGCCCCAGACCCCCGCAACACTAGCCCGGACCTAACCCACTTTGTAATAGCGGTATCATATTAAATTGAACAGCATCGTACTAAATTCGTTTTGCTGAATGGGGGGCTGCGCCCCCCAAACCCCCGCTACACTAGCCCAGACCTAACCCATTTTGTAATAGCGGTATCAAATTAAATTGAACAGCATCATATTGAATTCGTTTTGCTGACTGGGGTCTGCGCCCCCCAGACCCCCGCTACACTAGCCCAGACCTAACCCACTTTGTAATAGTGGTATCATATTAAATTGAACAGCATCGTACATAATTCGTTTTGCTGAATGGGGGGCTGCGCCCCCCAAACCCCCGCTACACTAGCCCAGACCTAACCCATTTTGTAATAGCTGTATCAAATTAAATTGAACAGCATCATATTGAATTCGTTTTGCTGACAGGGGTCTGCGCCCCCCAGACCCCCGCTACACTAGCCCAGACCTAACCCACTTTGTAATAGTGGTATCATATTAAATTGAACAGCATCGTACATAATTCGTTTTGCTGAATGGGGGGCTGCGCCCCCCAAACCCCCGCTACACTAGCCCAGACCTAACCCATTTTGTAATAGCGGTATCAAATTAAATTGAACAGCATCGTACTAAATTCGTTTTGCTGACAGGGGTCTGCGCCCCCCAAACCCCCGCTACACTAGCCCAGACCTAACCCATTTTGTAATAGCGGTATCAAATTAAATTGAACAGCATCATATTGAATTCGTTTTGCTGACTGGGGTCTGCGCCCCCCAAACCCCCGCTACACCAGCCCAGACCTAACCCATTTTGTAATAGCGGTATCAAATTAAATTGAGCAGCATCATATTGAATTCGTTTTGCTGACAGGGGTCTGCGCCCCCCAGTCCCCCGCTACACTAGCCCAGACCTAACCCCCTTTGTAATAGCGGTATCATATTAAATTGAACAGCATCATATTGAATTCGTTTTGCTGACTGGGGTCTGCGCGCCCCAAACCCCCGCAACACTGGCCCAGACCTAGCCCATTTTGTAATGACTGTATTGGAACTGCGTTAGGGCTAGTTTAGAATTGGTTAGGTGAAGTAATGCGGAGAGCAGTTTCGCCTGCGTCCCGGGATGCTTGTTGGCATGAGTGGTGTCTGAATGAGTAAAGACGGATGAGACACTTGTGGGGTATGGTGAGTCAGATTCTCAAACTACCCATATATTCTTCTGAGGCATGGGTGCCTATCCAAGGATCTCCTTCGGTATCTAAAACAGAAATAAAAAAAAAAAAACAAAAAAAAAAAAAAAAAATGAATATGGACTGTGTTAGGACTGAATTGGATAAGGTCTGGGTTACGTCTCGGTTAGGTCTGAGTTAGGACTGGTTTAAGACTGGGTTAGGACTGGGTTAGGACTGGGTTAGGACTGGGTTAGGTCTGGGTTAGGTCTGGGTTATTTCTGGGTTAGGTCTGGGTTAGGTCTGGGTTAGGTCTGGGTTAGGTCTGGGTTAGGACTGGATTAGGTCTGGGTTAGGACTGGGTTAGTACTGGGTTAGGACTGGGTTAGGTCTGGGTTAGGTCTGGGTTATTTCTGGGTTAGGTCTGGGTTAGGTCTGGGTTAGGTCTGGGTTAGGGCTGGGTTAGGTCTGGGTTAGGTCTGGGTCAGGTCTGGGGTATTTCTGGGTTAGGACTGGGTTAGGTCTGGGTTAGGTCTGGGTTATTTCTGGGTTAGGTCTGGGTTAGGTCTGGGTTAGGTCTGGGTTAGGTCTGGGTTAGGTCTGGGTTAGGTCTGGGTTAGGACTGGGTTAGTACTGGGTTAGGACTGGGTTAGGTCTGGGTTAGGTCTGGGTTATTTCTGGGTTAGGTCTGGGTTAGGTCTGGGTTAGGTCTGGGTTAGGATTGGGTTAGGTCTGGTTTAGGACTGGGTTAGGTCTAGGTTAGGACTGGGTTAGGTCTGGGTTAGGTCTGGGTTAGGACTGGGTTAGGTCTGGGTTAGGACTGGGTTAGTACTGGGTTAGGACTGGGTTAGGTCTGGGTTAGGTCTGGGTTATTTCTGGGTTAGGTCTGGGTTAGGTCTGGGTTAGGTCTGGGTTAGGGCTGGGTTAGGTCTGGGTTAGGTCTGGGTCAGGTCTGGGGTATTTCTGGGTTAGGACTGGGTTAGGTCTGGGTTAGGTCTGGGTTATTTCTGGGTTAGGTCTGGGTTAGGTCTGGGTTAGGTCTGGGTTAGGTCTGGGTTAGGTCTGGGTTAGGTCTGGGTTAGGACTGGGTTAGTACTGGGTTAGGACTGGGTTAGGTCTGGGTTAGGTCTGGGTTATTTCTGGGTTAGGTCTGGGTTAGGTCTGGGTTAGGTCTGGGTTAGGGCTGGGTTAGGACTGGGTTAGGACTGGGTTAGGTCTGGGTTAGGACTGGGTTAGGACTGGGTTAGGTCTGGGTTAGGTCTGGGTTAGGACTGGGTTAGGTCTGGGTTAGGACTGGGCTAGGACTGGGTTAGGTCTGGGTTAGGTCTGGGTTAGGTTTGGGTTAGGACTGGGTAGGTTCTGGGTTAGGACTTGGTTAGGACTAGGTTAGGACTGTGTTAGGACTGGGTTAGGTCTGGGTTAGGTCTGGGTTAGGACTGGGTTAGGTCTGGGTTAGGACTGGGTTAGGTCTGGGTTAGGTCTGGGTTCGGTCTGGGTTAGGTCTGGGTTAGGTCTGGGTTAGGACTGGGTTAGGACTGGGTTAGGTCTGGGTTAGGACTGGGTTAGGACTGGGTTAGGTCTGGGTTAGGACTGGGTTAGGACTGGGTTAGGTCTGGGTTAGGACTGGGTTAGGACTGGGTTAGGTCTGGGTTAGGTCTGGGTTAGGACTGGGTTAGGTCTGGGTTAGGACTGGGTTAGGTCTGGGTTAGTACTGGATTTGGTTAGGTCTGGGTTAGGTCTGGGTTAGGTCTGGGTTAGGACTGGGTTAGGACTGGGTTAGGTCTGGGTTAGGACTGGGTTAGGACTGGGTTAGGACTGGGTTAGGTCTGGGTTAGGTCTGGGTTATTTCTGGGTTAGGTCTGGGTTAGGTCTGGGTTAGGTCTGGGTTAGGTCTGGGTTAGGTCTGGGTTAGGTCTGGGTTAGGACTGGGTTAGGACTGGGTTAGGTCTGGGTTAGGTCTGGGTTAGGACTGGGTTAGGTCTGGGTTAGGACTGGGTTAGGTCTGGGTTAGGTCTGGGTTCGGTCTGGGTTAGGACTGGGTTAGGACTGGGTTAGGTCTGGGTTAGGTCTGGGTTAGGACTGGGTTAGGTCTGGGTTAGGTCTGGGTTCGGTCTGGGTTAGGTCTGGGTTAGGTCTGGCTTAGGACTGGGTTAGGACTGGGTTAGGTCTGGGTTAGGACTGGGTTAGGTCTGGGTTAGGACTGGGTTAGGACTGGGTTAGGTCTGGGTTAGGACTGGGTTAGGACTGGGTTAGGTCTGGGTTAGGTCTGGGTTAGGACTGGGTTAGGTCTGGGTTAGGACTGGGTTAGGTCTGGGTTATTTCTGGGTTAGGTCTGGGTTAGGTCTGGGTTAGGTCTGGGTTAGGTCTGGGTTAGGTCTGGGTTAGGTCTG
>NW_027488395.1:165000-167500 GCF_051014445.1 Colletes latitarsis
ACTATTCCCCAGGGGTCAGTATTCCCTTCGTGAGTCACAAATTCCTTCCAGTTCTCAAGTTTAGCCTTCCGAATCGCATTTACAAACTCGTTTCTTTTTTGACAATATCTGATCTTGAGATTCCCACGTAATGGTTCGTTCCTCGCTTTTTGGAAGGATCTTCTTGCATTCCTGACTTCCCTTTTGAGGTTATTTAGGTTCCGGTTCCACCATGGTGCTGATTTCGGAAATTTCTGTTTCTTTGGGATGGTGTTGTCACTTGCTAATTTAATGATTCGCTCTATTTCATTTGCGAGCTGCTCTGCATCCCTATCCGCCGTATATGTATTTGCGTCGAAGTTTTGGCGTGCCTGATTCCTGAGAATTCCTTGGAAATTTTCCCAATTTGCTCTCTTGAGATTGTATCTGGTTTCCTGCTGCCGGTTAATGTCGTTGGATGGTGAATTTACACTAAAGGTGATCACATTGTGGTCACTTGTGGTCCAGTCTGGGTGGACCGTCCATTTCCTTATTTCGTTATAGCAGGAGGGACTGGCTAGTGTGACGTCTATATTTGATTTCCCAGTTGGGCTATGATACGTGCATATGTTCGAGGGTTGGTTGACAATGTACAGATTGTGCTGGGCTATAAAGTCTTCAAGCTCTTCTCCTCTTTCATCAGTGAAAGCACTATGCCAAAGTCTCGACTTCGCATTTGCGTCTACACCAAGGATGATGTTACATCCTCTTAGCTTTCGTAAGATCGTATCTAGATGAGCAAGATACGGTGTGATTTCTTCGCAGTGTTGAAAGTATGCTGTTATGACGTAAAGCTTGTAGTTTCCAATGTTGATTTCGGCACAGACACAGTGAGTATTACAGAATTGTTCTAATTTTAAGACATTATATGTTGGGTTTCGTACGGCTATTGCTGCTTTAATGGTTGCCTGGTTTATGTTCTGGGCAAAACTCTTGGTATCGGTAAGTATCTTCGTAGTGATTCCCATGCCGGTTATTTTATTTCGTAGTGTGTAGGGTTCCTGTAGGAGTATGATGTCTATCTGGTTATCATGTGTGACGCTTCTTAGTTCATCTATTACTACTTGTGCATTTTGTGCGTTAATTTGTGTAATTTTTATTTCCGGCGATGTTCTTATTGTACGCCTATTTATTTCCATAATCGATTCTAGCTAGGGTTTCCTCCAAGGCGTGTTGATATGCTGGGCAGTCCTTTGTCCTTGACGAGTGCATGCAGGGTTTTCCTACTCTTTTGCAGTTTATGCAAGTTGGTTGCTGGTTCTTCTGGGGACAGGATTTAAAGGAGTGTCCGTCCTGGCCACAATGCCCGCACGTGTCTATAGTGGCTTTACAATGTTTCGAGATATGTCCGAAGGATTGGCATTTGTAGCACCTTGTTACTGGGATATAATCTCTAATCTGGAAGGCATTCCACCCTACAAAAATCCTATTGCTTTTCTGTAGTGTATCTCGGATATCAGGTGTTACCTCGATCACCCAGTTTACTGTATCCCTGTTTCTTTCCCCTGTCTTGAAATTTAGTTTTAAATTTTCCTGAAAACTATTTCTGGGTATGTGTTCTAAATTTTGTTGATGGATTGCTGTTGTGAGTTCGGTTTCCGTGATATCCTTGGGTACGCCATATATTATCATTTTAGGTTTTTTCTTTTCTGGGAGACCAGCTTTTAAACCAAGGCCGCTTAACTTTGTATTTTTCAAAATTGTTGCTAAGTCTTCTTTAGTTTCCGTCTCTAGTAGGACACCGTTATTGCCAATTTTCCTGACACTACGTATTTTCAGTTTCTCTTGCGTTGGAGCTAGGTTAGTAATAAGAGCATGCTTTGTTTCGTCGCTGTTAGTTATTTTGCTGTCTTCCGAGGGATAAATTGTTATTATATTTCGCGGAGGTTTTATCGTCTGTGTTGGTGCGATTTTTGACGTTACCTGAGTTACTTGCGCGTATGTTTTTTGCTGGCTAGAAGCACTTTGTTTTAACTCTGCTAATTTTTCCACTACCCCGTTTATGGTTCTATCTAGTTGGCTAATCTTGTCTTCAACACTATTTTTGTACTGAAGTTGGGCTTTAAGTGCATTATTTTCTGCTCGGGTTTCCATTAAAAGTTCGTTTAATTCTACTGCTTTATATATTATAAATTTTAAATCTGCCTGGGACATTTGATTTCCGATGTTTTTGCAAAAATTTACTAATTCCGTTGCAGGAGATTTATTTTTTTTGTCGGGTACTTTTCCGGTAATATTTTTCTTTTTATGGTCAGTATTTGAATTTGTGTCACTTACCGTATCTTGCGCCTGTTTTTCTGACGGCTTCTTTTTCGTTTTCGAAATTTTCCGCTGCTCAGATATTTGGAAGTCCGATTCCGAGGATGAGTCAACCTGTTTATCCCTCATTTTTTGGGCGCTGCGTTTCCTCGTATGAGATTCTGCCGTGTCGCATTCCATTCTGCTATGCTTTGCCTAGTCTATGCCGAAATTTCCGTTAGCG
>NW_027488395.1:172500-175000 GCF_051014445.1 Colletes latitarsis
ACGGAGGATTGAACGCGCCATATCGACGACAAAAGTTTCTTTTTGTTTCCTGAATGACGGAAAACCATCGTTCGACGGCCGGGCGTACAGTACATTCAAAAGCCTTTGCGCGTGGCTGCGACCAAACGGGTATAATACACCCGTATATTCTTGGTTCCGAACAGTAACTTCACGCGCAATCGGGCGAACGCACGCGGCAGCGCCCATCGGTTGCTCGATGAAATCGATGCGATAAACTACAGCCTTCTCGGCTGGTCGTCGTTAGTCGCGCGAGCAACGGATGGCCGCACAATCGACGCGTCGTCGTTTGCGATTATTCGCCTCACGTTAGCCATGAGTATGTATATTATTCATTTACGAACGAACGCGGCAGCGTCCATCGGTTGCTCGATGAAATCGATGCGATAAACTACAGCCGTCTCGGCTGGTCGTCGTTAGTCGCGCGAGCAACGATGGCCGCAAAATCGACGCGTCGTCGTTTGCGATTATTCGCCTCAAGTTAGCCATGAGTATGTATAACATTCATTTACGAACGAACGCGGCAGCGTCCATCGGTTGCTCGATGAAATCGATGCGATAAACTACAGCCGTTTCGGCTGGTCGTCGTTAGTCGCGCGAGCAACGATGGCCGCAAAATCGACGCGTCGTCGTTTGCGATTATTCGCCTCAAGTTAGCCATGAGTATGTATATTATTCATTTACGAACGAACGCGGCAGCGTCCATCGGTTGCTCGATGAAATCGATGCGATAAACTACAGCCGTTTCGGCTGGTCGTCGTTAGTCGCGCGAGCAACGATGGCCGCAAAATCGACGCGTCGTCGTTTGCGATTATTCGCCTCAAGTTAGCCATGAGTATGTATATTATTCATTTACGAACGAACGCGGCAGCGTCCATCGGTTGCTCGATGAAATCGATGCGATAAACTACAGCCGTTTCGGCTGGTCGTCGTTAGTCGCGCGAGCAACGATGGCCGCAAAATCGACGCGTCGTCGTTTGCGATTATTCGCCTCAAGTTAGCCATGAGTATGTATATTATTCATTTACGAACGAACGCGGCAGCGTCCATCGGTTGCTCGATGAAATCGATGCGATAAACTACAGCCGTTTCGGCTGGTCGTCGTTAGTCGCGCGAGCAACGATGGCCGCAAAATCGACGCGTCGTCGTTTGCGATTATTCGCCTCAAGTTAGCCATGAGTATGTATATTATTCATTTACGAACGAACGCGGCAGCGTCCACCGGTTGCTCGATGAAATCGATGCGATAAACTACAGCCGTCTCGGCTGGTCGTCGTTAGTCGCGCGAGCAACGATGGCCGCAAAATCGACGCGTCGTCGTTTGCGATTATTCGCCTCTGGCTATCCGTGAGTATGTATAATATTCATATACGAACGAACGCGGCAGCGCCCATCGGTTGCTCGATGAAATCGATGCGATAAACTACAGCCTTCTCGGCTGGTCGTCGTTAGTCGCGCGAGCAACGATGGCCGCAAAATCGACGCGTCGTCGTTTGCGATCATTCGCCTCAGGCTATCCGTGAGTATGTATAACATTCATTTACGAACGAACGCGGCAGCGTCCATCGGTTGCTCGATGAAATCGATGCGATAAACTACAGCCGTCTCGGCTGATCGTCGTTAGTCGCGCGAGCAACGATGGCCGCACAATCGACGCGTCGTCGTTTGCGATTATTCGCCTCAGGCTATCCGTGAGTATGTATAACATTCATTTACGAACGAACGCGGCAGCGTCCATCGGTTGCTCGATGAAATCGATGCGATAAACTACAGCCGTCTCGGCTGATCGTCGTTAGTCGCGCGAGCAACGATGGCCGCACAATCGACGCGTCGTCGTTTGCGATTATTCGCCTCAGGCTATCCGTGAGTATGTATAACATTCATTTACGAACGAACGCGGCAGCGTCCATCGGTTGCTCGATGAAATCGATGCGATAAACTACAGCCGTCTCGGCTGATCGTCGTTAGTCGCGCGAGCAACGATGGCCGCACAATCGACGCGTCGTCGTTTGCGATTATTCGCCTCAGGCTATCCGTGAGTATGTATAACATTCATTTACGAACGAACGCGGCAGCGTCCATCGGTTGCTCGATGAAATCGATGCGATAAACTACAGCCTTCTCGGCTGGTCGTCGTTAGTCGCGCGAGCAACGATGGCCGCACAATCGACGCGTTGTCGTTCGTTTGCGATTCGCTTCAGGCTACCCGTAAGGATGTATATTATTTTATTACTTCCTCGCCGTCATCAGGACGTTTCGTTCGGAGCACGACGACGAGCACACACGCCACCGGGCAAAGCGGGATACGCAAGTTCAAACCGTAAAGGAACGTCGCGAAACGATGTTCGACGGCGTCTCGTTCCTCGGCTGTAGATCCTTGGGCGCTTTGTTTCGGCCCCTGCGCGTTGTGTGTGACAATCGGTCGTCGTCTCCTCTTCGAGCGAGCGCAACGTAAACAGCCAGCATCGTATCTCCGACCGAG
>NW_027488395.1:177500-192500 GCF_051014445.1 Colletes latitarsis
CTTCTTTCAACATCAAATTTTAGTCTTTCGTTCGAAAGACTTGAGAGCCACCTCTTCCTCTCTTGTGTTATAATATTATATATGTATAGAGAGGGTACCACCAAAAACCCTCTCCTTCGTTTAGTTTCTTTCACTTTTCCGAGAGCTCCCCAAACTCTCGTTTATTTAATTTAATTTCATTTTTCGAGAGAGCGACCACCAACTAACTCTCTTATATTTGCTTTTTCTCGACAGAGCCACCACCAACTAACTCTCTTATATTTGCTTTTTCTCGACAGAGTCACCACCAACTCTCTCTCGTTTATATTTGCTTTTTCTCGACAGAGAAACCACCAACTCTCTCGTTTATATTTGCTTTTTCTCGACAGAGTCACCACCAAACTCTCTCGTTTCGTATTTTACTTCACAACAGAACATTATTGTATAATGGTATCCCACAACGACAAAGTACGTAGAGCTGCGCTCATGCTGAACATCTCGGGCACTTATTCACGCTGGGCATCGATCGTGGAAGCACGTATTGCCAGGCCCGAAGACTAAGCATTCATGCTGGACAAAAACGAGAAAGCGCGTATGTGCTGGTCGAGAAAGCACGTATTCGGCGCCGTACTGTTATGTCGAGGTCAGACACCTGTATTTCATTCTTTGCTCACTTTCCAGAGTACGAACCGTAGTTCCATACAATTTTTGCCTTTTAAGCTACGCTCCGTAGAGTGTAGTGCCAGTTTATGGTTTTCACAAAATTTTCAATCGCTCGGACTGAAGAGTTGATGCTCGGATAGTACGAGTATACATATTTTAAACGTATACAAGTCACCAACGTCACTCGAGACGCTTATACCACTTCAAGAGCCATTCGGTCAAAGACACCGACTCGTGGCAATGCAGTGTGGAGAAAGTCTGGAACGAGCACGATACAGAACAGTCAGGATGAAATCCCGAGGAGCGACGACTGCTTCTCAACCGAGGTCGAAGAATAGCCGTACGCTCGACGCTGCCCCGACCGACTCGACCGGACCGTCGCTTCTCTTATAGGTACCGAGGCGCCCGCCGGAACGCCGGCGACGCACGGGCTTACGCACGGCCGCTTATGGGGGGAACCGCGCGACCCAACCGCCCGCCCGAACGGCCTGTTATAACTTAGAGCGAAAACCAACACCTGTAATTTCCTTAATAATTGAGCTAGGGCAAAAAAAAAAAACGCTATCTTGTAGGAAAAAAGCAGGGGAACACGATGCCGTCGTTAAAAATATAGATTGCCGTGCTCGTTTTCGAGAAAAAAATGAAAAAATGGTCAAAATCGTCGCAGAACAAAAACTCGACACGCTATCTTGTAGGCAAAAATTAGACGAATTCAAAACCGTAGTTAAAAATATCGGTCGTCGCGCTAGTTTTCGAGAAAAAAACAAAAACGTTCAAAAAATTCGAGATAAAAAAAAAAAAACCAGCCTACCAGATAGAAAAAATTACACTGAACAAATATCATATAGGTCAAAATATGTGTTAGCGTACTAGTTTTCGAGATATAGACGAAAAACCGTCGCCGCCGATCGGTACGTCGGTCGATGCGAAAGCACCGCGCGACCGAGCGCCCGCCTAAAAGACCAGTTCGAACATACCGAAAAATCAAGAAACCGTAACTTCCTTAATAATTGAGCTAGGACAAAAAATCGACACGCTATCTTGCAGGAAAAAATCCGGGGAACACGATGGCGTCGTCAAAAGTGCAGGTCGTCGAGCTCGTTTTCGAGAAAAAAAAAAAAAAATTCTCAAAATTCGACAAAAAAATAAAACGATCAGTGGACCGTGTAGAGAATATAAAACTGCATAAGAATCGTATAGACGAAAATTGGCGTTCACGTGCTCGTTTTTGTGGAAAAAATTAAAAAAGCTCTCAAACTTCGAGATAAAAAAAAAAAAAACCATCTACCAGGTAGCCAACGGTAAACGGTACAAGTATCGTACGGGCGAAAATGAGCGTTACCGTGCTCGTTTTCGAGTTATTGACGAAAAACAGCCTGGAGCGATCGCTCCGGCGGTCGACGCGCGAAAGTTTCTAAGTCCGCTCTGCTCCGAAACACCGCTCCGGCGTCAAAAATCGTCGTAGGACAAAAAATAGACACGCTATCTTGCAGGAAAAAATCCGGGGAACACGATGGCGTCGTCAAAAGTGCAGGTCGTCGAGCTAGTTTTCGAGAAAAAAAAAAAAAAATTCTCAAAACTCGACAAAAAAATAAAACGATCAGTGGACCGTGTAGAGAATCTAAAACTGCATAAGAATCGTATAGACCAAAATTGGCGTTCACGTGCTCGTTTTTGAGAAAAAAGTTAAAAAAGCTCTCAAAATTCGAGATAAAAAAAAAACAAACCATCTGCCAGGTAGCCAACGGTAAACGGTACAAGTATCGTACGGGCGAAAACGAGCGTTACCGTGCTCGTTTTCGAGTTATTGACGAAAAACAGCCTGGAGCGATCGGTCCGGCGGTCGACGCGCGAAAGTTTCTAAGTCCGCTCTGCTCCGAATCATCGCTCCGGCGTCAAAAATCGTCGTAGGACAAAAAATCGCCACCCTATCTTGCAGGAAAAAATCCGGGGAACACGATGGCGTCGTCAAAAGTGCAGGTCGTCGAGCTCGTTTTCGAAAAAAAAAAAAAAAATTCTCAAAATTCGACAAAAAAATAAAACGAACAGTGGACCGTGTAGAGAATATAAAACTGCATAAGAATCGTATAGACGAAAATTGGCGTTCACGTGCTCGTTTTTGTGGAAAAAATTAAAAAAGCTCTCAAACTTCGAGATAAAAAAAAAAAGAACCATCTACCAGGTAGCCAACGGTAAACGGTACAAGTATCGTACGGGCGAAAATGAGCGTTACCGTGCTCGTTTTCGAGTTATTGACGAAAAACAGCCTGGAGCGATCGCTCCGGCGGTCGACGCGCTAAAGTTTCTAAGTCCGCTCTGCTCCGAACCACCGCTCCGGCGTCAAAAATCGTCGTAGGACAAAAAATAGACACGCTATCTTGCAGGAAAAAATCCGGGGAACACGATGGCGTCGTCAAAAGTGCAGGTCGTCGAGCTCGTTTTCGAGAAAAAAAAAAAAAAATTCTCAAAATTCGACAAAAAAATAAAACGATCAGTGGACCGTGTAGACAATATAAAACTGCATAAGAATCGTATAGACGAAAATTGGCGTTCACGTGCTCGTTTTTGTGGAAAAAATTAAAAAAGCTCTCAAACTTCGAGATAAAAAAAAAAAAAACCGTCTACCAGGTAGCCAACGGTAAACGGTACAAGTATCGTACGGGCGAAAATGAGCGTTACCGTGCTCGTTTTCGAGTTATTGACGAAAAACAGCCTGGAGCGATCGCTCCGGCGGTCGACGCGCGAAAGTTTCTAAGTCCGCTCTGCTCCGAAACACCGCTCCGGCGTCAAAAATCGTCGTAGGACAAAAAATAGACACGCTATCTTGCAGGAAAAAATCCGGGGAACACGATGGCGTCGTCAAAAGTGCAGGTCGTCGAGCTAGTTTTCGAGAAAAAAAAAAAAAAATTCTCAAAACTCGACAAAAAAATAAAACGATCAGTGGACCGTGTAGAGAATCTAAAACTGCATAAGAATCGTATAGACCAAAATTGGCGTTCACGTGCTCGTTTTTGAGAAAAAAGTTAAAAAAGCTCTCAAAATTCGAGATAAAAAAAAAACAAACCATCTGCCAGGTAGCCAACGGTAAACGGTACAAGTATCGTACGGGCGAAAACGAGCGTTACCGTGCTCGTTTTCGAGTTATTGACGAAAAACAGCCTGGAGCGATCGGTCCGGCGGTCGACGCGCGAAAGTTTCTAAGTCCGCTCTGCTCCGAATCATCGCTCCGGCGTCAAAAATCGTCGTAGGACAAAAAATCGCCACCCTATCTTGCAGGAAAAAATCCGGGGAACACGATGGCGTCGTCAAAAGTGCAGGTCGTCGAGCTCGTTTTCGAAAAAAAAAAAAAAAATTCTCAAAATTCGACAAAAAAATAAAACGAACAGTGGACCGTGTAGAGAATATAAAACTGCATAAGAATCGTATAGACGAAAATTGGCGTTCACGTGCTCGTTTTTGTGGAAAAAATTAAAAAAGCTCTCAAACTTCGAGATAAAAAAAAAAAGAACCATCTACCAGGTAGCCAACGGTAAACGGTACAAGTATCGTACGGGCGAAAATGAGCGTTACCGTGCTCGTTTTCGAGTTATTGACGAAAAACAGCCTGGAGCGATCGCTCCGGCGGTCGACGCGCTAAAGTTTCTAAGTCCGCTCTGCTCCGAAACACCGCTCCGGCGTCAAAAATCGTCGTAGGACAAAAAATAGACACGCTATCTTGCAGGAAAAAATCCGGGGAACACGATGGCGTCGTCAAAAGTGCAGGTCGTCGAGCTCGTTTTCGAGAAAAAAAAAAAAAAATTCTCAAAATTCGACAAAAAAATAAAACGATCAGTGGACCGTGTAGACAATATAAAACTGCATAAGAATCGTATAGACGAAAATTGGCGTTCACGTGCTCGTTTTTGTGGAAAAAATTAAAAAAGCTCTCAAACTTCGAGATAAAAAAAAAAAAAACCGTCTACCAGGTAGCCAACGGTAAACGGTACAAGTATCGTACGGGCGAAAATGAGCGTTACCGTGCTCGTTTTCGAGTTATTGACGAAAAACAGCCTGGAGCGATCGCTCCGGCGGTCGACGCGCGAAAGTTTCTAAGTCCGCTCTGCTCCGAAACACCGCTCCGGCGTCAAAAATCGTCGTAGGACAAAAAATAGACACGCTATCTTGCAGGAAAAAATCCGGGGAACACGATGGCGTCGTCAAAAGTGCAGGTCGTCGAGCTAGTTTTCGAGAAAAAAAAAAAAAAATTCTCAAAACTCGACAAAAAAATAAAACGATCAGTGGACCGTGTAGAGAATCTAAAACTGCATAAGAATCGTATAGACCAAAATTGGCGTTCACGTGCTCGTTTTTGAGAAAAAAGTTAAAAAAGCTCTCAAAATTCGAGATAAAAAAAAAACAAACCATCTGCCAGGTAGCCAACGGTAAACGGTACAAGTATCGTACGGGCGAAAACGAGCGTTACCGTGCTCGTTTTCGAGTTATTGACGAAAAACAGCCTGGAGCGATCGGTCCGGCGGTCGACGCGCGAAAGTTTCTAAGTCCGCTCTGCTCCGAATCATCGCTCCGGCGTCAAAAATCGTCGTAGGACAAAAAATCGCCACCCTATCTTGCAGGAAAAAATCCGGGGAACACGATGGCGTCGTCAAAAGTGCAGGTCGTCGAGCTCGTTTTCGAAAAAAAAAAAAAAAATTCTCAAAATTCGACAAAAAAATAAAACGAACAGTGGACCGTGTAGAGAATATAAAACTGCATAAGAATCGTATAGACGAAAATTGGCGTTCACGTGCTCGTTTTTGTGGAAAAAATTAAAAAAGCTCTCAAACTTCGAGATAAAAAAAAAAAGAACCATCTACCAGGTAGCCAACGGTAAACGGTACAAGTATCGTACGGGCGAAAATGAGCGTTACCGTGCTCGTTTTCGAGTTATTGACGAAAAACAGCCTGGAGCGATCGCTCCGGCGGTCGACGCGCTAAAGTTTCTAAGTCCGCTCTGCTCCGAAACACCGCTCCGGCGTCAAAAATCGTCGTAGGACAAAAAATAGACACGCTATCTTGCAGGAAAAAATCCGGGGAACACGATGGCGTCGTCAAAAGTGCAGGTCGTCGAGCTCGTTTTCGAGAAAAAAAAAAAAAAATTCTCAAAATTCGACAAAAAAATAAAACGATCAGTGGACCGTGTAGACAATATAAAACTGCATAAGAATCGTATAGACGAAAATTGGCGTTCACGTGCTCGTTTTTGTGGAAAAAATTAAAAAAGCTCTCAAACTTCGAGATAAAAAAAAAAAAAACCGTCTACCAGGTAGCCAACGGTAAACGGTACAAGTATCGTACGGGCGAAAACGAGCGTTACCGTGCTCGTTTTCGAGTTATTGACGAAAAACAGCCTGGAGCGATCGGTCCGGCGGTCGACGCGCGAAAGTTTCTAAGTCCGCTCTGCTCCGAATCATCGCTCCGGCGTCAAAAATCGTCGTAGGACAAAAAATCGCCACCCTATCTTGCAGGAAAAAATCCGGGGAACACGATGGCGTCGTCAAAAGTGCAGGTCGTCGAGCTCGTTTTCGAGAAAAAAAAAAAAAAATTCTCAAAATTCGACAAAAAAATAAAACGATCACTGGACCGTGTAGAGAATATAAAACTGCATAAGAATCGTATAGACGAAAATTGGCGTTCACGTGCTCGTTTTTGTTGAAAAAATTAAAAAAGCTCTCAAACTTCGAGATAAAAAAAAAAAAAACCATCTACCAGGTAGCCAACGGTAAACGGTACAAGTATCGTACGGGCGAAAATGAGCGTTACCGTGCTCGTTTTCGAGTTATTGACGAAAAACAGCCTGGAGCGATCGCTCCGGCGGTCGACGCGCGAAAGTTTCTAAGTCCGCTCTGCTCCGAAACACCGCTCCGGCGTCAAAAATCGTCGTAGGACAAAAAATCGCCACCCTATCTTGCAGGAAAAAATCCGGGGAACACGATGGCGTCGTCAAAAGTGCAGGTCGTCGAGCTCGTTTTCGAGAAAAAAAAAAAAAAATTCTCAAAATTCGACAAAAAAATAAAACGATCATTGGACCGTGTAGAGAATCTAAAACTGCATAAGAATCGTACAGACGAAAATTGGCGTTCACGTGCTCGTTTTTGTGGAAAAAATTAAAAAAGCTCTCAAACTTCGAGATAAAAAAAAAAAAAACCATCTACCAGGTAGCCAACGGTAAACGGTACAAGTATCGTACGGGCGAAAACGAGCGTTACCGTGCTCGTTTTCGAGTTATTGACGAAAAACAGCCTGGAGCGATCGGTCCGGCGGTCGACGCGCGAAAGTTTCTAAGTCCGCTCTGCTCCGAATCATCGCTCCGGCGTCAAAAATCGTCGTAGGACAAAAAATAGACACGCTATCTTGCAGGAAAAAATCCGGGGAACACGATGGCGTCGTCAAAAGTGCAGGTCGTCGAGCTCGTTTTCGAGAAAAAAAAAAAAAAATTCTCAAAATTCGACAAAAAAATAAAACGATCAGTGGACCGTGTAGAGAATATAAAACTGCATAAGAATCGTATAGACGAAAATTGGCGTTCACGTGCTCGTTTTTGTGGAAAAAATTAAAAAAGCTCTCAAACTTCGAGATAAAAAAAAAAAAAACCATCTACCAGGTAGCCAACGGTAAACGGTACAAGTATCGTACGGGCGAAAATGAGCGTTACCGTGCTCGTTTTCGAGTTATTGACGAAAAACAGCCTGGAGCGATCGCTCCGGCGGTCGACGCGCGAAAGTTTTCAAGTCCGCTCTGCTCCGAAACACCGCTCCGGCGTCAAAAATCGTCGTAGGACAAAAAATAGACACGCTATCTTGCAGGAAAATATCCGGGGAACACGATGGCGTCGTCAAAAGTGCAGGTCGTCGAGCTCGTTTTCGAGAAAAAAAAAAAAAAATTCTCAAAATTCGACAAAAAAATAAAACGATCATTGGACCGTGTAGAGAATCTAAAACTGCATAAGAATCGTATAGACCAAAATTGGCCTTAACGTGCTGGTTTTCGAGTTATTGACGATAAGCCGGTATATATATGTCCGAGATAAAAAAAAAGATAGGGACAGTGGGAATCTCCTATACTATCACGGGCGTGTATTCTCCTACTAGTTTGATGGTTGTTGTTGCATAAACCAGCGACTGTTTGGCCCGCCGTTTAACCGCGCGGTTTAAAATTGCAACACAATGTTGGTGTCGCTCCGGGGTGAAAAAATGGAAAAACGACATACTTTACGCATAGGGGCGGCTGATCTTAACATATTTTGTCATGTCACCACCCCAGTGACTCTAAGACGGATTTTGCCGTCGCACGTTTTTTTATTAAAAAGTTATTAGTATATAAAAGATTTCGTTAAGCAAAAAGACACGAATATGGGAGTAGGACAAAAAATCGCCAGCCTATCTTGCAGGAAAAAATCCGGGGAACACGATGGCGTCGTCAAAAGTGCAGGTCGTCGAGCTAGTTTTCGAGAAAAAAAAAAAAAAATTCTCAAAACTCGACAAAAAAATAAAACGATCAGTGGACCGTGTAGAGAATCTAAAACTGCATAAGAATCGTATAGACCAAAATTGGCGTTCACGTGCTCGTTTTTGAGAAAAAAGTTAAAAAAGCTCTCAAAATTCGAGATAAAAAAAAAACAAACCATCTGCCAGGTAGCCAACGGTAAACGGTACAAGTATCGTACGGGCGAAAACGAGCGTTACCGTGCTCGTTTTCGAGTTATTGACGAAAAACAGCCTGGAGCGATCGGTCCGGCGGTCGACGCGCGAAAGTTTCTAAGTCCGCTCTGCTCCGAATCATCGCTCCGGCGTCAAAAATCGTCGTAGGACAAAAAATCGCCACCCTATCTTGCAGGAAAAAATCCGGGGAACACGATGGCGTCGTCAAAAGTGCAGGTCGTCGAGCTCGTTTTCGAGAAAAAAAAAAAAAAATTCTCAAAATTCGACAAAAAAATAAAACGAACAGTGGACCGTGTAGAGAATATAAAACTGCATAAGAATCGTATAGACGAAAATTGGCGTTCACGTGCTCGTTTTTGTGGAAAAAATTAAAAAAGCTCTCAAACTTCGAGATAAAAAAAAAAAGAACCATCTACCAGGTAGCCAACGGTAAACGGTACAAGTATCGTACGGGCGAAAATGAGCGTTACCGTGCTCGTTTTCGAGTTATTGACGAAAAACAGCCTGGAGCGATCGCTCCGGCGGTCGACGCGCTAAAGTTTCTAAGTCCGCTCTGCTCCGAAACACCGCTCCGGCGTCAAAAATCGTCGTAGGACAAAAAATAGACACGCTATCTTGCAGGAAAAAATCCGGGGAACACGATGGCGTCGTCAAAAGTGCAGGTCGTCGAGCTCGTTTTCGAGAAAAAAAAAAAAAAATTCTCAAAATTCGACAAAAAAATAAAACGATCAGTGGACCGTGTAGACAATATAAAACTGCATAAGAATCGTATAGACGAAAATTGGCGTTCACGTGCTCGTTTTTGTGGAAAAAATTAAAAAAGCTCTCAAACTTCGAGATAAAAAAAAAAAAAACCGTCTACCAGGTAGCCAACGGTAAACGGTACAAGTATCGTACGGGCGAAAACGAGCGTTACCGTGCTCGTTTTCGAGTTATTGACGAAAAACAGCCTGGAGCGATCGGTCCGGCGGTCGACGCGCGAAAGTTTCTAAGTCCGCTCTGCTCCGAATCATCGCTCCGGCGTCAAAAATCGTCGTAGGACAAAAAATCGCCACCCTATCTTGCAGGAAAAAATCCGGGGAACACGATGGCGTCGTCAAAAGTGCAGGTCGTCGAGCTCGTTTTCGAGAAAAAAAAAAAAAAATTCTCAAAATTCGACAAAAAAATAAAACGATCAGTGGACCGTGTAGAGAATATAAAACTGCATAAGAATCGTATAGACGAAAATTGGCGTTCACGTGCTCGTTTTTGTTGAAAAAATTAAAAAAGCTCTCAAACTTCGAGATAAAAAAAAAAAAAACCATCTACCAGGTAGCCAACGGTAAACGGTACAAGTATCGTACGGGCGAAAATGAGCGTTACCGTGCTCGTTTTCGAGTTATTGACGAAAAACAGCCTGGAGCGATCGCTCCGGCGGTCGACGCGCGAAAGTTTCTAAGTCCGCTCTGCTCCGAATCATCGCTCCGGCGTCAAAAATCGTCGTAGGACAAAAAATAGACACGCTATCTTGCAGGAAAAAATCCGGGGAACACGATGGCGTCGTCAAAAGTGCAGGTCGTCGAGCTCGTTTTCGAGAAAAAAAAAAAAAAATTCTGAAAATTCGACAAAAAAATAAAACGATCAGTGGACCGTGTAGAGAATATAAAACTGCATAAGAATCGTATAGACGAAAATTGGCGTTCACGTGCTCGTTTTTGTGGAAAAAATTAAAAAAGCTCTCAAACTTCGAGATAAAAAAAAAAAAAACCATCTACCAGGTAGCCAACGGTAAACGGTACAAGTATCATACGGGCGAAAATGAGCGTTACCGTGCTCGTTTTCGAGTTATTGACGAAAAACAGCCTGGAGCGATCGCTCCGGCGGTCGACGCGCGAAAGTTTCTAAGTCCGCTCTGCTCCGAAACACCGCTCCGGCGTCAAAAATCGTCGTAGGACAAAAAATAGACACGCTATCTTGCAGGAAAAAATCCGGGGAACACGATGGCGTCGTCAAAAGTGCAGGTCGTCGAGCTCGTTTTCGAGAAAAAAAAAAAAAAATTCTCAAAATTCGACAAAAAAATAAAACGATCACTGGACCGTGTAGAGAATATAAAACTGCATAAGAATCGTATAGACGAAAATTGGCGTTCACGTGCTCGTTTTTGAGAAAAAAGTTAAAAAAGCTCTCAAAATTCGAGATAAAAAAAAAACAAACCATCTGCCAGGTAGCCAACGGTAAACGGTACAAGTATCGTACGGGCGAAAACGAGCGTTACCGTGCTCGTTTTCGAGTTATTGACGAAAAACAGCCTGGAGCGATCGGTCCGGCGGTCGACGCGCGAAAGTTTCTAAGTCCGCTCTGCTCCGAATCATCGCTCCGGCGTCAAAAATCGTCGTAGGACAAAAAATCGCCACCCTATCTTGCAGGAAAAAATCCGGGGAACACGATGGCGTCGTCAAAAGTGCAGGTCGTCGAGCTCGTTTTCGAGAAAAAAAAAAAAAAATTCTCAAAATTCGACAAAAAAATAAAACGATCATTGGACCGTGTAGAGAATCTAAAACTGCATAAGAATCGTATAGACCAAAATTGGCCTTAACGTGCTGGTTTTCGAGTTATTGACGATAAGCCGGTATATATATGTCCGAGATAAAAAAAAAGATAGGGACAGTGGGAATCTCCTATACTATCACGGGCGTGTATTCTCCTACTAGTTTGATGGTTGCTGTTGCATAAACCACCGACTGTTTGGCCCGCCGTTTAACCGCGCAGTTTAAAATTGCAACACAATGTTGGTGTCGCTCCGGATCGAAAAAATGGAAAAACGACATACTTTACGCATAGGGGCGGCTGATCTTAACATATTTTGTCAATGTCATCTTCCCAGTGACCCTAGGAAGGAGTTTGCCGTTGCACGTTTTCCTATTAAAAAGTAATTAGTGTACAAAAATTTTCGTGAAGCAAAAAACAAGAATGTGAAAGTACGTTCCATGAGCATTACGGTGAATAAAACAGAAATTAAAAATTCCCGAGGGGTTGAACAGCATCATATTGAATTCGTTTTGCTGACTGGGGTCTGCGCCCCCCAGACCCCCGCTACACTAGCCCAGACCAAACCCACTTTGTAATAGTGGTATCATATTAAATTGAACAGCATCGTACTTAATTCGTTTTGCTGAATGGGGGGCTGCGCCCCCCAAACCCCCGCTACACTAGCCCAGACCTAACCCATTTTGTAATAGCGGTATCAAATTAAATTGAACAGCATCGTACTAAATTCGTTTTGCTGACTGGGGGGCTGCGCCCCCCAGACCCCCGCAACACTAGCCCGGACCTAACCCACTTTGTAATAGCGGTATCATATTAAATTGAACAGCATCGTACTAAATTCGTTTTGCTGAATGGGGGGCTGCGCCCCCCAAACCCCCGCTACACTAGCCCAGACCTAACCCATTTTGTAATAGCGGTATCAAATTAAATTGAACAGCATCATATTGAATTCGTTTTGCTGACTGGGGTCTGCGCCCCCCAGACCCCCGCTACAATAGCCCAGACCTAACCCACTTTGTAATAGTGGTATCATATTAAATTGAACAGCATCGTACTTAATTCGTTTTGCTGAATGGGGGGCTGCGCCCCCCAAACCCCCGCTACACTAGCCCAGACCTAACCCATTTTGTAATAGCGGTATCAAATTAAATTGAACAGCATCGTACTAAATTCGTTTTGCTGACAGGGGTCTGCGCCCCCCAGACCCCCGCTACACTAGCCCAGACCTAACCCCCTTTGTAATAGCGGTATCATATTAAATTGAACAGCATCATATTGAATTCGTTTTGCTGACTGGGGTCTGCGCGCCCCAGACCCCCGCAACACTAGCCCGGACCTAACCCACTTTGTAATAGCGGTATCACATTAAATTGAACAGCATCGTACTAAATTCGTTTTGCTGAATGGGGGGCTGCGCCCCCCAAACCCCCGCTACACTAGCCCAGACCTAACCCATTTTGTAATAGCGGTATCAAACTAAATTGAACAGCATCATATTGAATTCGTTTTGCCGACTGGGGTCTGCGCCCCCCAGACCCCCGCTACAATAGCCCAGACCTAACCCACTTTGTAATAGTGGTATCATATTAAATTGAACAGCATCGTACTTAATTCGTTTTGCTGAATGGGGGGCTGCGCCCCCCAAACCCCCGCTACACTAGCCCAGACCTAACCCATTTTGTAATAGCGGTATCAAATTAAATTGAACAGCATCGTACTAAATTCGTTTTGCTGACAGGGGTCTGCGCCCCCCAGACCCCCGCTACACTAGCCCAGACCTAACCCCCTTTGTAATAGCGGTATCATATTAAATTGAACAGCATCATGTTGAATTCGTTTTGCTGACTGGGGTCTGCGCGCCCCAGACCCCCGCAACACTAGCCCGGACCTAACCCACTTTGTAATAGCGGTATCATATTAAATTGAACAGCATCGTACTAAATTCGTTTTGCTGAATGGGGGGCTGCGCCCCCCAAACCCCCGCTACACTAGCCCAGACCTAACCCATTTTGTAATAGCGGTATCAAATTAAATTGAACAGCATCATATTGAATTCGTTTTGCTGACTGGGGTCTGCGCCCCCCAGACCCCCGCTACACTAGCCCAGACCTAACCCACTTTGTAATAGTGGTATCATATTAAATTGAACAGCATCGTACATAATTCGTTTTGCTGAATGGGGGGCTGCGCCCCCCAAACCCCCGCTACACTAGCCCAGACCTAACCCATTTTGTAATAGCTGTATCAAATTAAATTGAACAGCATCATATTGAATTCGTTTTGCTGACAGGGGTCTGCGCCCCCCAGACCCCCGCTACACTAGCCCAGACCTAACCCACTTTGTAATAGTGGTATCATATTAAATTGAACAGCATCGTACATAATTCGTTTTGCTGAATGGGGGGCTGCGCCCCCCAAACCCCCGCTACACTAGCCCAGACCTAACCCATTTTGTAATAGCGGTATCAAATTAAATTGAACAGCATCGTACTAAATTCGTTTTGCTGACAGGGGTCTGCGCCCCCCAAACCCCCGCTACACTAGCCCAGACCTAACCCATTTTGTAATAGCGGTATCAAATTAAATTGAACAGCATCATATTGAATTCGTTTTGCTGACTGGGGTCTGCGCCCCCCAAACCCCCGCTACACCAGCCCAGACCTAACCCATTTTGTAATAGCGGTATCAAATTAAATTGAGCAGCATCATATTGAATTCGTTTTGCTGACAGGGGTCTGCGCCCCCCAGTCCCCCGCTACACTAGCCCAGACCTAACCCCCTTTGTAATAGCGGTATCATATTAAATTGAACAGCATCATATTGAATTCGTTTTGCTGACTGGGGTCTGCGCGCCCCAAACCCCCGCAACACTGGCCCAGACCTAGCCCATTTTGTAATGACTGTATTGGAACTGCGTTAGGGCTAGTTTAGAATTGGTTAGGTGAAGTAATGCGGAGAGCAGTTTCGCCTGCGTCCCGGGATGCTTGTTGGCATGAGTGGTGTCTGAATGAGTAAAGACGGATGAGACACTTGTGGGGTATGGTGAGTCAGATTCTCAAACTACCCATATATTCTTCTGAGGCATGGGTGCCTATCCAAGGATCTCCTTCGGTATCTAAAACAGAAATAAAAAAAAAAAAACAAAAAAAAAAAAAAAAAATGAATATGGACTGTGTTAGGACTGAATTGGATAAGGTCTGGGTTACGTCTCGGTTAGGTCTGAGTTAGGACTGGTTTAAGACTGGGTTAGGACTGGGTTAGGACTGGGTTAGGACTGGGTTAGGTCTGGGTTAGGTCTGGGTTATTTCTGGGTTAGGTCTGGGTTAGGTCTGGGTTAGGTCTGGGTTAGGTCTGGGTTAGGACTGGATTAGGTCTGGGTTAGGACTGGGTTAGTACTGGGTTAGGACTGGGTTAGGTCTGGGTTAGGTCTGGGTTATTTCTGGGTTAGGTCTGGGTTAGGTCTGGGTTAGGTCTGGGTTAGGGCTGGGTTAGGTCTGGGTTAGGTCTGGGTCAGGTCTGGGGTATTTCTGGGTTAGGACTGGGTTAGGTCTGGGTTAGGTCTGGGTTATTTCTGGGTTAGGTCTGGGTTAGGTCTGGGTTAGGTCTGGGTTAGGTCTGGGTTAGGTCTGGGTTAGGTCTGGGTTAGGACTGGGTTAGTACTGGGTTAGGACTGGGTTAGGTCTGGGTTAGGTCTGGGTTATTTCTGGGTTAGGTCTGGGTTAGGTCTGGGTTAGGTCTGGGTTAGGATTGGGTTAGGTCTGGTTTAGGACTGGGTTAGGTCTAGGTTAGGACTGGGTTAGGTCTGGGTTAGGTCTGGGTTAGGACTGGGTTAGGTCTGGGTTAGGACTGGGTTAGTACTGGGTTAGGACTGGGTTAGGTCTGGGTTAGGTCTGGGTTATTTCTGGGTTAGGTCTGGGTTAGGTCTGGGTTAGGTCTGGGTTAGGGCTGGGTTAGGTCTGGGTTAGGTCTGGGTCAGGTCTGGGGTATTTCTGGGTTAGGACTGGGTTAGGTCTGGGTTAGGTCTGGGTTATTTCTGGGTTAGGTCTGGGTTAGGTCTGGGTTAGGTCTGGGTTAGGTCTGGGTTAGGTCTGGGTTAGGTCTGGGTTAGGACTGGGTTAGTACTGGGTTAGGACTG
>NW_027488395.1:200000-202500 GCF_051014445.1 Colletes latitarsis
ATTCGTTTGATAAATTATCATTTTTCCCTGGGGCTGTACGAACGAACAGAGAGGAAGACGACGACCGACGGATACCACAAATTTCACGTGGTAGGGCATATATTACATATCATAATTATCAGTGTTTGGTCAAATTTCTTTCCAGTGTCCTTTTTGTTATGCTCCAAAACTAGTATACGCTTTATTTTCTCTTTCCTTTGCATAAATTATTAACTTCGGGCAACGTCGGGAGCGCCGGTAATCATTAGATTTGTACGAAACGCGATTTGCGCCCCACGGTGGTTTTTAGTGCCGTCAAAGTCAGAAATCGTAGGAGCGGTGCTTTAACGGGCGGTCGTGATGATACTCCAGACAACACGACGCACGACGCCGTAAAACACTCGCGCGAGTCCAGACTGATCTCTGCCTCACCACGCAAGGGGTGCGCAAACTTGCCAATAATATATAATATTTATTCTTTTTCGTACGTCCAGCGACAAACGCCAACGAAATACCCAAATTCTCGCTCGTACGTTGATACCTTTCTCTTCATCGACCCGGCTCCGAAACGTTCTTCGCCATCTCCCCGAAAGGAGAGGTAAACGACGGCGGGGTTAGGGAATCTGAGAACAACGCAAGCAGTTTTAGGACAAGTGAACGACCCTCAGCCAGGCGTGGTCCAGGAATTTTATCCGTGGACCGCAATGTGCGTTCGAAATGTCGATGTTCATGTGTCCTGCAGTTCACACGTTGACGCGCAATTAGCTGCGTTCTTCATCGACCCACGAGCCAAGTGATCCACCGTTCAGGGTAATCATATACAATTTACAATTTTTCTCTTTGTATTTAAAAATGCTCCTTGTTCTTTGCTTTAAAAATATTCGATGTTCGCACCTCCGACCAGCGTATCGACGGAGGATTGAACGCGCCATATCGACGACAAAAGTTTCTTTTTGTTTCCTGAATGACGGAAAACCATCGTTCGACGGCCGGGCGTACAGTACATTCAAAAGCCTTTGCGCGTGGCTGCGACCAAACGGGTATAATACACCCGTATATTCTTGGTTCCGAACAGTAACTTCACGCGCAATCGGGCGAACGCACGCGGCAGCGCCCATCGGTTGCTCGATGAAATCGATGCGATAAACTACAGCCTTCTCGGCTGGTCGTCGTTAGTCGCGCGAGCAACGGATGGCCGCACAATCGACGCGTCGTCGTTTGCGATTATTCGCCTCACGTTAGCCATGAGTATGTATATTATTCATTTACGAACGAACGCGGCAGCGTCCATCGGTTGCTCGATGAAATCGATGCGATAAACTACAGCCGTCTCGGCTGGTCGTCGTTAGTCGCGCGAGCAACGATGGCCGCAAAATCGACGCGTCGTCGTTTGCGATTATTCGCCTCAAGTTAGCCATGAGTATGTATAACATTCATTTACGAACGAACGCGGCAGCGTCCATCGGTTGCTCGATGAAATCGATGCGATAAACTACAGCCGTTTCGGCTGGTCGTCGTTAGTCGCGCGAGCAACGATGGCCGCAAAATCGACGCGTCGTCGTTTGCGATTATTCGCCTCAAGTTAGCCATGAGTATGTATATTATTCATTTACGAACGAACGCGGCAGCGTCCATCGGTTGCTCGATGAAATCGATGCGATAAACTACAGCCGTTTCGGCTGGTCGTCGTTAGTCGCGCGAGCAACGATGGCCGCAAAATCGACGCGTCGTCGTTTGCGATTATTCGCCTCAAGTTAGCCATGAGTATGTATATTATTCATTTACGAACGAACGCGGCAGCGTCCATCGGTTGCTCGATGAAATCGATGCGATAAACTACAGCCGTTTCGGCTGGTCGTCGTTAGTCGCGCGAGCAACGATGGCCGCAAAATCGACGCGTCGTCGTTTGCGATTATTCGCCTCAAGTTAGCCATGAGTATGTATATTATTCATTTACGAACGAACGCGGCAGCGTCCATCGGTTGCTCGATGAAATCGATGCGATAAACTACAGCCGTTTCGGCTGGTCGTCGTTAGTCGCGCGAGCAACGATGGCCGCAAAATCGACGCGTCGTCGTTTGCGATTATTCGCCTCAAGTTAGCCATGAGTATGTATATTATTCATTTACGAACGAACGCGGCAGCGTCCACCGGTTGCTCGATGAAATCGATGCGATAAACTACAGCCGTCTCGGCTGGTCGTCGTTAGTCGCGCGAGCAACGATGGCCGCAAAATCGACGCGTCGTCGTTTGCGATTATTCGCCTCTGGCTATCCGTGAGTATGTATAATATTCATATACGAACGAACGCGGCAGCGCCCATCGGTTGCTCGATGAAATCGATGCGATAAACTACAGCCTTCTCGGCTGGTCGTCGTTAGTCGCGCGAGCAACGATGGCCGCAAAATCGACGCGTCGTCGTTTGCGATCATTCGCCTCAGGCTATCCGTGAGTATGTATAACATTCATTTACGAACGAACGCGGCAGCGTCCATCGGTTGCTCGATGAAATCGATGCGAT
>NW_027488395.1:207500-220487 GCF_051014445.1 Colletes latitarsis
CGAACATACCGAAAAATCAAGAAACCGTAACTTCCTTAATAATTGAGCTAGGACAAAAAATCGACACGCTATCTTGCAGGAAAAAATCCGGGGAACACGATGGCGTCGTCAAAAGTGCAGGTCGTCGAGCTCGTTTTCGAGAAAAAAAAAAAAAAATTCTCAAAATTCGACAAAAAAATAAAACGATCAGTGGACCGTGTAGAGAATATAAAACTGCATAAGAATCGTATAGACGAAAATTGGCGTTCACGTGCTCGTTTTTGTGGAAAAAATTAAAAAAGCTCTCAAACTTCGAGATAAAAAAAAAAAAAACCATCTACCAGGTAGCCAACGGTAAACGGTACAAGTATCGTACGGGCGAAAATGAGCGTTACCGTGCTCGTTTTCGAGTTATTGACGAAAAACAGCCTGGAGCGATCGCTCCGGCGGTCGACGCGCGAAAGTTTCTAAGTCCGCTCTGCTCCGAAACACCGCTCCGGCGTCAAAAATCGTCGTAGGACAAAAAATAGACACGCTATCTTGCAGGAAAAAATCCGGGGAACACGATGGCGTCGTCAAAAGTGCAGGTCGTCGAGCTAGTTTTCGAGAAAAAAAAAAAAAAATTCTCAAAACTCGACAAAAAAATAAAACGATCAGTGGACCGTGTAGAGAATCTAAAACTGCATAAGAATCGTATAGACCAAAATTGGCGTTCACGTGCTCGTTTTTGAGAAAAAAGTTAAAAAAGCTCTCAAAATTCGAGATAAAAAAAAAACAAACCATCTGCCAGGTAGCCAACGGTAAACGGTACAAGTATCGTACGGGCGAAAACGAGCGTTACCGTGCTCGTTTTCGAGTTATTGACGAAAAACAGCCTGGAGCGATCGGTCCGGCGGTCGACGCGCGAAAGTTTCTAAGTCCGCTCTGCTCCGAATCATCGCTCCGGCGTCAAAAATCGTCGTAGGACAAAAAATCGCCACCCTATCTTGCAGGAAAAAATCCGGGGAACACGATGGCGTCGTCAAAAGTGCAGGTCGTCGAGCTCGTTTTCGAAAAAAAAAAAAAAAATTCTCAAAATTCGACAAAAAAATAAAACGAACAGTGGACCGTGTAGAGAATATAAAACTGCATAAGAATCGTATAGACGAAAATTGGCGTTCACGTGCTCGTTTTTGTGGAAAAAATTAAAAAAGCTCTCAAACTTCGAGATAAAAAAAAAAAGAACCATCTACCAGGTAGCCAACGGTAAACGGTACAAGTATCGTACGGGCGAAAATGAGCGTTACCGTGCTCGTTTTCGAGTTATTGACGAAAAACAGCCTGGAGCGATCGCTCCGGCGGTCGACGCGCTAAAGTTTCTAAGTCCGCTCTGCTCCGAACCACCGCTCCGGCGTCAAAAATCGTCGTAGGACAAAAAATAGACACGCTATCTTGCAGGAAAAAATCCGGGGAACACGATGGCGTCGTCAAAAGTGCAGGTCGTCGAGCTCGTTTTCGAGAAAAAAAAAAAAAAATTCTCAAAATTCGACAAAAAAATAAAACGATCAGTGGACCGTGTAGACAATATAAAACTGCATAAGAATCGTATAGACGAAAATTGGCGTTCACGTGCTCGTTTTTGTGGAAAAAATTAAAAAAGCTCTCAAACTTCGAGATAAAAAAAAAAAAAACCGTCTACCAGGTAGCCAACGGTAAACGGTACAAGTATCGTACGGGCGAAAATGAGCGTTACCGTGCTCGTTTTCGAGTTATTGACGAAAAACAGCCTGGAGCGATCGCTCCGGCGGTCGACGCGCGAAAGTTTCTAAGTCCGCTCTGCTCCGAAACACCGCTCCGGCGTCAAAAATCGTCGTAGGACAAAAAATAGACACGCTATCTTGCAGGAAAAAATCCGGGGAACACGATGGCGTCGTCAAAAGTGCAGGTCGTCGAGCTAGTTTTCGAGAAAAAAAAAAAAAAATTCTCAAAACTCGACAAAAAAATAAAACGATCAGTGGACCGTGTAGAGAATCTAAAACTGCATAAGAATCGTATAGACCAAAATTGGCGTTCACGTGCTCGTTTTTGAGAAAAAAGTTAAAAAAGCTCTCAAAATTCGAGATAAAAAAAAAACAAACCATCTGCCAGGTAGCCAACGGTAAACGGTACAAGTATCGTACGGGCGAAAACGAGCGTTACCGTGCTCGTTTTCGAGTTATTGACGAAAAACAGCCTGGAGCGATCGGTCCGGCGGTCGACGCGCGAAAGTTTCTAAGTCCGCTCTGCTCCGAATCATCGCTCCGGCGTCAAAAATCGTCGTAGGACAAAAAATCGCCACCCTATCTTGCAGGAAAAAATCCGGGGAACACGATGGCGTCGTCAAAAGTGCAGGTCGTCGAGCTCGTTTTCGAAAAAAAAAAAAAAAATTCTCAAAATTCGACAAAAAAATAAAACGAACAGTGGACCGTGTAGAGAATATAAAACTGCATAAGAATCGTATAGACGAAAATTGGCGTTCACGTGCTCGTTTTTGTGGAAAAAATTAAAAAAGCTCTCAAACTTCGAGATAAAAAAAAAAAGAACCATCTACCAGGTAGCCAACGGTAAACGGTACAAGTATCGTACGGGCGAAAATGAGCGTTACCGTGCTCGTTTTCGAGTTATTGACGAAAAACAGCCTGGAGCGATCGCTCCGGCGGTCGACGCGCTAAAGTTTCTAAGTCCGCTCTGCTCCGAAACACCGCTCCGGCGTCAAAAATCGTCGTAGGACAAAAAATAGACACGCTATCTTGCAGGAAAAAATCCGGGGAACACGATGGCGTCGTCAAAAGTGCAGGTCGTCGAGCTCGTTTTCGAGAAAAAAAAAAAAAAATTCTCAAAATTCGACAAAAAAATAAAACGATCAGTGGACCGTGTAGACAATATAAAACTGCATAAGAATCGTATAGACGAAAATTGGCGTTCACGTGCTCGTTTTTGTGGAAAAAATTAAAAAAGCTCTCAAACTTCGAGATAAAAAAAAAAAAAACCGTCTACCAGGTAGCCAACGGTAAACGGTACAAGTATCGTACGGGCGAAAATGAGCGTTACCGTGCTCGTTTTCGAGTTATTGACGAAAAACAGCCTGGAGCGATCGCTCCGGCGGTCGACGCGCGAAAGTTTCTAAGTCCGCTCTGCTCCGAAACACCGCTCCGGCGTCAAAAATCGTCGTAGGACAAAAAATAGACACGCTATCTTGCAGGAAAAAATCCGGGGAACACGATGGCGTCGTCAAAAGTGCAGGTCGTCGAGCTAGTTTTCGAGAAAAAAAAAAAAAAATTCTCAAAACTCGACAAAAAAATAAAACGATCAGTGGACCGTGTAGAGAATCTAAAACTGCATAAGAATCGTATAGACCAAAATTGGCGTTCACGTGCTCGTTTTTGAGAAAAAAGTTAAAAAAGCTCTCAAAATTCGAGATAAAAAAAAAACAAACCATCTGCCAGGTAGCCAACGGTAAACGGTACAAGTATCGTACGGGCGAAAACGAGCGTTACCGTGCTCGTTTTCGAGTTATTGACGAAAAACAGCCTGGAGCGATCGGTCCGGCGGTCGACGCGCGAAAGTTTCTAAGTCCGCTCTGCTCCGAATCATCGCTCCGGCGTCAAAAATCGTCGTAGGACAAAAAATCGCCACCCTATCTTGCAGGAAAAAATCCGGGGAACACGATGGCGTCGTCAAAAGTGCAGGTCGTCGAGCTCGTTTTCGAAAAAAAAAAAAAAAATTCTCAAAATTCGACAAAAAAATAAAACGAACAGTGGACCGTGTAGAGAATATAAAACTGCATAAGAATCGTATAGACGAAAATTGGCGTTCACGTGCTCGTTTTTGTGGAAAAAATTAAAAAAGCTCTCAAACTTCGAGATAAAAAAAAAAAGAACCATCTACCAGGTAGCCAACGGTAAACGGTACAAGTATCGTACGGGCGAAAATGAGCGTTACCGTGCTCGTTTTCGAGTTATTGACGAAAAACAGCCTGGAGCGATCGCTCCGGCGGTCGACGCGCTAAAGTTTCTAAGTCCGCTCTGCTCCGAAACACCGCTCCGGCGTCAAAAATCGTCGTAGGACAAAAAATAGACACGCTATCTTGCAGGAAAAAATCCGGGGAACACGATGGCGTCGTCAAAAGTGCAGGTCGTCGAGCTCGTTTTCGAGAAAAAAAAAAAAAAATTCTCAAAATTCGACAAAAAAATAAAACGATCAGTGGACCGTGTAGACAATATAAAACTGCATAAGAATCGTATAGACGAAAATTGGCGTTCACGTGCTCGTTTTTGTGGAAAAAATTAAAAAAGCTCTCAAACTTCGAGATAAAAAAAAAAAAAACCGTCTACCAGGTAGCCAACGGTAAACGGTACAAGTATCGTACGGGCGAAAACGAGCGTTACCGTGCTCGTTTTCGAGTTATTGACGAAAAACAGCCTGGAGCGATCGGTCCGGCGGTCGACGCGCGAAAGTTTCTAAGTCCGCTCTGCTCCGAATCATCGCTCCGGCGTCAAAAATCGTCGTAGGACAAAAAATCGCCACCCTATCTTGCAGGAAAAAATCCGGGGAACACGATGGCGTCGTCAAAAGTGCAGGTCGTCGAGCTCGTTTTCGAGAAAAAAAAAAAAAAATTCTCAAAATTCGACAAAAAAATAAAACGATCACTGGACCGTGTAGAGAATATAAAACTGCATAAGAATCGTATAGACGAAAATTGGCGTTCACGTGCTCGTTTTTGTTGAAAAAATTAAAAAAGCTCTCAAACTTCGAGATAAAAAAAAAAAAAACCATCTACCAGGTAGCCAACGGTAAACGGTACAAGTATCGTACGGGCGAAAATGAGCGTTACCGTGCTCGTTTTCGAGTTATTGACGAAAAACAGCCTGGAGCGATCGCTCCGGCGGTCGACGCGCGAAAGTTTCTAAGTCCGCTCTGCTCCGAAACACCGCTCCGGCGTCAAAAATCGTCGTAGGACAAAAAATCGCCACCCTATCTTGCAGGAAAAAATCCGGGGAACACGATGGCGTCGTCAAAAGTGCAGGTCGTCGAGCTCGTTTTCGAGAAAAAAAAAAAAAAATTCTCAAAATTCGACAAAAAAATAAAACGATCATTGGACCGTGTAGAGAATCTAAAACTGCATAAGAATCGTACAGACGAAAATTGGCGTTCACGTGCTCGTTTTTGTGGAAAAAATTAAAAAAGCTCTCAAACTTCGAGATAAAAAAAAAAAAACCATCTACCAGGTAGCCAACGGTAAACGGTACAAGTATCGTACGGGCGAAAACGAGCGTTACCGTGCTCGTTTTCGAGTTATTGACGAAAAACAGCCTGGAGCGATCGGTCCGGCGGTCGACGCGCGAAAGTTTCTAAGTCCGCTCTGCTCCGAATCATCGCTCCGGCGTCAAAAATCGTCGTAGGACAAAAAATAGACACGCTATCTTGCAGGAAAAAATCCGGGGAACACGATGGCGTCGTCAAAAGTGCAGGTCGTCGAGCTCGTTTTCGAGAAAAAAAAAAAAAAATTCTCAAAATTCGACAAAAAAATAAAACGATCAGTGGACCGTGTAGAGAATATAAAACTGCATAAGAATCGTATAGACGAAAATTGGCGTTCACGTGCTCGTTTTTGTGGAAAAAATTAAAAAAGCTCTCAAACTTCGAGATAAAAAAAAAAAAAACCATCTACCAGGTAGCCAACGGTAAACGGTACAAGTATCGTACGGGCGAAAATGAGCGTTACCGTGCTCGTTTTCGAGTTATTGACGAAAAACAGCCTGGAGCGATCGCTCCGGCGGTCGACGCGCGAAAGTTTTCAAGTCCGCTCTGCTCCGAAACACCGCTCCGGCGTCAAAAATCGTCGTAGGACAAAAAATAGACACGCTATCTTGCAGGAAAATATCCGGGGAACACGATGGCGTCGTCAAAAGTGCAGGTCGTCGAGCTCGTTTTCGAGAAAAAAAAAAAAAAATTCTCAAAATTCGACAAAAAAATAAAACGATCATTGGACCGTGTAGAGAATCTAAAACTGCATAAGAATCGTATAGACCAAAATTGGCCTTAACGTGCTGGTTTTCGAGTTATTGACGATAAGCCGGTATATATATGTCCGAGATAAAAAAAAAGATAGGGACAGTGGGAATCTCCTATACTATCACGGGCGTGTATTCTCCTACTAGTTTGATGGTTGTTGTTGCATAAACCAGCGACTGTTTGGCCCGCCGTTTAACCGCGCGGTTTAAAATTGCAACACAATGTTGGTGTCGCTCCGGGGTGAAAAAATGGAAAAACGACATACTTTACGCATAGGGGCGGCTGATCTTAACATATTTTGTCATGTCACCACCCCAGTGACTCTAAGACGGATTTTGCCGTCGCACGTTTTTTTATTAAAAAGTTATTAGTATATAAAAGATTTCGTTAAGCAAAAAGACACGAATATGGGAGTAGGACAAAAAATCGCCAGCCTATCTTGCAGGAAAAAATCCGGGGAACACGATGGCGTCGTCAAAAGTGCAGGTCGTCGAGCTAGTTTTCGAGAAAAAAAAAAAAAAATTCTCAAAACTCGACAAAAAAATAAAACGATCAGTGGACCGTGTAGAGAATCTAAAACTGCATAAGAATCGTATAGACCAAAATTGGCGTTCACGTGCTCGTTTTTGAGAAAAAAGTTAAAAAAGCTCTCAAAATTCGAGATAAAAAAAAAACAAACCATCTGCCAGGTAGCCAACGGTAAACGGTACAAGTATCGTACGGGCGAAAACGAGCGTTACCGTGCTCGTTTTCGAGTTATTGACGAAAAACAGCCTGGAGCGATCGGTCCGGCGGTCGACGCGCGAAAGTTTCTAAGTCCGCTCTGCTCCGAATCATCGCTCCGGCGTCAAAAATCGTCGTAGGACAAAAAATCGCCACCCTATCTTGCAGGAAAAAATCCGGGGAACACGATGGCGTCGTCAAAAGTGCAGGTCGTCGAGCTCGTTTTCGAGAAAAAAAAAAAAAAATTCTCAAAATTCGACAAAAAAATAAAACGAACAGTGGACCGTGTAGAGAATATAAAACTGCATAAGAATCGTATAGACGAAAATTGGCGTTCACGTGCTCGTTTTTGTGGAAAAAATTAAAAAAGCTCTCAAACTTCGAGATAAAAAAAAAAAGAACCATCTACCAGGTAGCCAACGGTAAACGGTACAAGTATCGTACGGGCGAAAATGAGCGTTACCGTGCTCGTTTTCGAGTTATTGACGAAAAACAGCCTGGAGCGATCGCTCCGGCGGTCGACGCGCTAAAGTTTCTAAGTCCGCTCTGCTCCGAAACACCGCTCCGGCGTCAAAAATCGTCGTAGGACAAAAAATAGACACGCTATCTTGCAGGAAAAAATCCGGGGAACACGATGGCGTCGTCAAAAGTGCAGGTCGTCGAGCTCGTTTTCGAGAAAAAAAAAAAAAAATTCTCAAAATTCGACAAAAAAATAAAACGATCAGTGGACCGTGTAGACAATATAAAACTGCATAAGAATCGTATAGACGAAAATTGGCGTTCACGTGCTCGTTTTTGTGGAAAAAATTAAAAAAGCTCTCAAACTTCGAGATAAAAAAAAAAAAAACCGTCTACCAGGTAGCCAACGGTAAACGGTACAAGTATCGTACGGGCGAAAACGAGCGTTACCGTGCTCGTTTTCGAGTTATTGACGAAAAACAGCCTGGAGCGATCGGTCCGGCGGTCGACGCGCGAAAGTTTCTAAGTCCGCTCTGCTCCGAATCATCGCTCCGGCGTCAAAAATCGTCGTAGGACAAAAAATCGCCACCCTATCTTGCAGGAAAAAATCCGGGGAACACGATGGCGTCGTCAAAAGTGCAGGTCGTCGAGCTCGTTTTCGAGAAAAAAAAAAAAAAATTCTCAAAATTCGACAAAAAAATAAAACGATCAGTGGACCGTGTAGAGAATATAAAACTGCATAAGAATCGTATAGACGAAAATTGGCGTTCACGTGCTCGTTTTTGTTGAAAAAATTAAAAAAGCTCTCAAACTTCGAGATAAAAAAAAAAAAAACCATCTACCAGGTAGCCAACGGTAAACGGTACAAGTATCGTACGGGCGAAAATGAGCGTTACCGTGCTCGTTTTCGAGTTATTGACGAAAAACAGCCTGGAGCGATCGCTCCGGCGGTCGACGCGCGAAAGTTTCTAAGTCCGCTCTGCTCCGAATCATCGCTCCGGCGTCAAAAATCGTCGTAGGACAAAAAATAGACACGCTATCTTGCAGGAAAAAATCCGGGGAACACGATGGCGTCGTCAAAAGTGCAGGTCGTCGAGCTCGTTTTCGAGAAAAAAAAAAAAAAATTCTGAAAATTCGACAAAAAAATAAAACGATCAGTGGACCGTGTAGAGAATATAAAACTGCATAAGAATCGTATAGACGAAAATTGGCGTTCACGTGCTCGTTTTTGTGGAAAAAATTAAAAAAGCTCTCAAACTTCGAGATAAAAAAAAAAAAAACCATCTACCAGGTAGCCAACGGTAAACGGTACAAGTATCATACGGGCGAAAATGAGCGTTACCGTGCTCGTTTTCGAGTTATTGACGAAAAACAGCCTGGAGCGATCGCTCCGGCGGTCGACGCGCGAAAGTTTCTAAGTCCGCTCTGCTCCGAAACACCGCTCCGGCGTCAAAAATCGTCGTAGGACAAAAAATAGACACGCTATCTTGCAGGAAAAAATCCGGGGAACACGATGGCGTCGTCAAAAGTGCAGGTCGTCGAGCTCGTTTTCGAGAAAAAAAAAAAAAAAATTCTCAAAATTCGACAAAAAAATAAAACGATCACTGGACCGTGTAGAGAATATAAAACTGCATAAGAATCGTATAGACGAAAATTGGCGTTCACGTGCTCGTTTTTGAGAAAAAAGTTAAAAAAGCTCTCAAAATTCGAGATAAAAAAAAAACAAACCATCTGCCAGGTAGCCAACGGTAAACGGTACAAGTATCGTACGGGCGAAAACGAGCGTTACCGTGCTCGTTTTCGAGTTATTGACGAAAAACAGCCTGGAGCGATCGGTCCGGCGGTCGACGCGCGAAAGTTTCTAAGTCCGCTCTGCTCCGAATCATCGCTCCGGCGTCAAAAATCGTCGTAGGACAAAAAATCGCCACCCTATCTTGCAGGAAAAAATCCGGGGAACACGATGGCGTCGTCAAAAGTGCAGGTCGTCGAGCTCGTTTTCGAGAAAAAAAAAAAAAAATTCTCAAAATTCGACAAAAAAATAAAACGATCATTGGACCGTGTAGAGAATCTAAAACTGCATAAGAATCGTATAGACCAAAATTGGCCTTAACGTGCTGGTTTTCGAGTTATTGACGATAAGCCGGTATATATATGTCCGAGATAAAAAAAAAGATAGGGACAGTGGGAATCTCCTATACTATCACGGGCGTGTATTCTCCTACTAGTTTGATGGTTGCTGTTGCATAAACCACCGACTGTTTGGCCCGCCGTTTAACCGCGCAGTTTAAAATTGCAACACAATGTTGGTGTCGCTCCGGATCGAAAAAATGGAAAAACGACATACTTTACGCATAGGGGCGGCTGATCTTAACATATTTTGTCAATGTCATCTTCCCAGTGACCCTAGGAAGGAGTTTGCCGTTGCACGTTTTCCTATTAAAAAGTAATTAGTGTACAAAATTTTCGTGAAGCAAAAAACAAGAATGTGAAAGTACGTTCCATGAGCATTACGGTGAATAAAACAGAAATTAAAAATTCCCGAGGGGTTGAACAGCATCATATTGAATTCGTTTTGCTGACTGGGGTCTGCGCCCCCCAGACCCCCGCTACACTAGCCCAGACCAAACCCACTTTGTAATAGTGGTATCATATTAAATTGAACAGCATCGTACTTAATTCGTTTTGCTGAATGGGGGGCTGCGCCCCCCAAACCCCCGCTACACTAGCCCAGACCTAACCCATTTTGTAATAGCGGTATCAAATTAAATTGAACAGCATCGTACTAAATTCGTTTTGCTGACTGGGGGGCTGCGCCCCCCAGACCCCCGCAACACTAGCCCGGACCTAACCCACTTTGTAATAGCGGTATCATATTAAATTGAACAGCATCGTACTAAATTCGTTTTGCTGAATGGGGGGCTGCGCCCCCCAAACCCCCGCTACACTAGCCCAGACCTAACCCATTTTGTAATAGCGGTATCAAATTAAATTGAACAGCATCATATTGAATTCGTTTTGCTGACTGGGGTCTGCGCCCCCCAGACCCCCGCTACAATAGCCCAGACCTAACCCACTTTGTAATAGTGGTATCATATTAAATTGAACAGCATCGTACTTAATTCGTTTTGCTGAATGGGGGGCTGCGCCCCCCAAACCCCCGCTACACTAGCCCAGACCTAACCCATTTTGTAATAGCGGTATCAAATTAAATTGAACAGCATCGTACTAAATTCGTTTTGCTGACAGGGGTCTGCGCCCCCCAGACCCCCGCTACACTAGCCCAGACCTAACCCCCTTTGTAATAGCGGTATCATATTAAATTGAACAGCATCATATTGAATTCGTTTTGCTGACTGGGGTCTGCGCGCCCCAGACCCCCGCAACACTAGCCCGGACCTAACCCACTTTGTAATAGCGGTATCACATTAAATTGAACAGCATCGTACTAAATTCGTTTTGCTGAATGGGGGGCTGCGCCCCCCAAACCCCCGCTACACTAGCCCAGACCTAACCCATTTTGTAATAGCGGTATCAAACTAAATTGAACAGCATCATATTGAATTCGTTTTGCCGACTGGGGTCTGCGCCCCCCAGACCCCCGCTACAATAGCCCAGACCTAACCCACTTTGTAATAGTGGTATCATATTAAATTGAACAGCATCGTACTTAATTCGTTTTGCTGAATGGGGGGCTGCGCCCCCCAAACCCCCGCTACACTAGCCCAGACCTAACCCATTTTGTAATAGCGGTATCAAATTAAATTGAACAGCATCGTACTAAATTCGTTTTGCTGACAGGGGTCTGCGCCCCCCAGACCCCCGCTACACTAGCCCAGACCTAACCCCCTTTGTAATAGCGGTATCATATTAAATTGAACAGCATCATGTTGAATTCGTTTTGCTGACTGGGGTCTGCGCGCCCCAGACCCCCGCAACACTAGCCCGGACCTAACCCACTTTGTAATAGCGGTATCATATTAAATTGAACAGCATCGTACTAAATTCGTTTTGCTGAATGGGGGGCTGCGCCCCCCAAACCCCCGCTACACTAGCCCAGACCTAACCCATTTTGTAATAGCGGTATCAAATTAAATTGAACAGCATCATATTGAATTCGTTTTGCTGACTGGGGTCTGCGCCCCCCAGACCCCCGCTACACTAGCCCAGACCTAACCCACTTTGTAATAGTGGTATCATATTAAATTGAACAGCATCGTACATAATTCGTTTTGCTGAATGGGGGGCTGCGCCCCCCAAACCCCCGCTACACTAGCCCAGACCTAACCCATTTTGTAATAGCTGTATCAAATTAAATTGAACAGCATCATATTGAATTCGTTTTGCTGACAGGGGTCTGCGCCCCCCAGACCCCCGCTACACTAGCCCAGACCTAACCCACTTTGTAATAGTGGTATCATATTAAATTGAACAGCATCGTACATAATTCGTTTTGCTGAATGGGGGGCTGCGCCCCCCAAACCCCCGCTACACTAGCCCAGACCTAACCCATTTTGTAATAGCGGTATCAAATTAAATTGAACAGCATCGTACTAAATTCGTTTTGCTGACAGGGGTCTGCGCCCCCCAAACCCCCGCTACACTAGCCCAGACCTAACCCATTTTGTAATAGCGGTATCAAATTAAATTGAACAGCATCATATTGAATTCGTTTTGCTGACTGGGGTCTGCGCCCCCCAAACCCCCGCTACACCAGCCCAGACCTAACCCATTTTGTAATAGCGGTATCAAATTAAATTGAGCAGCATCATATTGAATTCGTTTTGCTGACAGGGGTCTGCGCCCCCCAGTCCCCCCGCTACACTAGCCCAGACCTAACCCCCTTTGTAATAGCGGTATCATATTAAATTGAACAGCATCATATTGAATTCGTTTTGCTGACTGGGGTCTGCGCGCCCCAAACCCCCGCAACACTGGCCCAGACCTAGCCCATTTTGTAATGACTGTATTGGAACTGCGTTAGGGCTAGTTTAGAATTGGTTAGGTGAAGTAATGCGGAGAGCAGTTTCGCCTGCGTCCCGGGATGCTTGTTGGCATGAGTGGTGTCTGAATGAGTAAAGACGGATGAGACACTTGTGGGGTATGGTGAGTCAGATTCTCAAACTACCCATATATTCTTCTGAGGCATGGGTGCCTATCCAAGGATCTCCTTCGGTATCTAAAACAGAAATAAAAAAAAAAAAACAAAAAAAAAAAAAAAAAATGAATATGGACTGTGTTAGGACTGAATTGGATAAGGTCTGGGTTACGTCTCGGTTAGGTCTGAGTTAGGACTGGTTTAAGACTGGGTTAGGACTGGGTTAGGACTGGGTTAGGACTGGGTTAGGTCTGGGTTAGGTCTGGGTTATTTCTGGGTTAGGTCTGGGTTAGGTCTGGGTTAGGTCTGGGTTAGGTCTGGGTTAGGACTGGATTAGGTCTGGGTTAGGACTGGGTTAGTACTGGGTTAGGACTGGGTTAGGTCTGGGTTAGGTCTGGGTTATTTCTGGGTTAGGTCTGGGTTAGGTCTGGGTTAGGTCTGGGTTAGGGCTGGGTTAGGTCTGGGTTAGGTCTGGGTCAGGTCTGGGGTATTTCTGGGTTAGGACTGGGTTAGGTCTGGGTTAGGTCTGGGTTATTTCTGGGTTAGGTCTGGGTTAGGTCTGGGTTAGGTCTGGGTTAGGTCTGGGTTAGGTCTGGGTTAGGTCTGGGTTAGGACTGGGTTAGTACTGGGTTAGGACTGGGTTAGGTCTGGGTTAGGTCTGGGTTATTTCTGGGTTAGGTCTGGGTTAGGTCTGGGTT
>NW_027488396.1:5000-20000 GCF_051014445.1 Colletes latitarsis
ATAACCCAGACCTAACCCAGACCTAACCCAGTCCTAACCCAGTCCTAACCCAGTCCTAACCCAGACCTAACCCAGTCCTAACCCAGTCCTAACCCAGACCTAACCCAGACCTAACCCAGACCTAACCAAATCCAGTACTAACCCAGACCTAACCCAGTCCTAACCCAGACCTAACCCAGTCCTAACCCAGACCTAACCCAGACCTAACCCATCCTAACCCAGTCCTAACCCAGACCTAACCCAGTCCTAACCCAGTCCTAACCCAGACCTAACCCAGTCCTAACCCAGTCCTAACCCAGACCTAACCCAGTCCTAACCCAGTCCTAACCCAGACCTAACCCAGACCTAACCCAGACCGAACCCAGACCTAACCCAGACCTAACCCAGTCCTAACCCAGACCTAACCCAGTCCTAACCCAGACCTAACCCAGACCTAACCCAGTCCTAACACAGTCCTAACCTAGTCCTAACCAAGTCCTAACCCAGAACCTACCCAGTCCTAACCCAAACCTAACCCAGACCTAACCCAGACCTAACCCAGTCCTAGCCCAGTCCTAACCCAGACCTAACCCAGTCCTAACCCAGACCTAACCCAGACCTAACCCAGTCCTAACCCAGTCCTAACCCAGACCTAACCCAGTCCTAACCCAGTCCTAACCCAGCCCTAACCCAGACCTAACCCAGACCTAACCCAGACCTAACCCAGAAATAACCCAGACCTAACCCAGACCTAACCCAGTCCTAACCCAGTACTAACCCAGTCCTAACCCAGACCTAACCCAGACCTAACCCAGACCTAACCCAGACCTAACCCAGACCTAACCCAGACCTAACCCAGAAATAACCCAGACCTAACCCAGACCTAACCCAGTCCTAACCCAGAAATACCCCAGACCTGACCCAGACCTAACCCAGACCTAACCCAGCCCTAACCCAGACCTAACCCAGACCTAACCCAGACCTAACCCAGAAATAACCCAGACCTAACCCAGACCTAACCCAGTCCTAACCCAGTACTAACCCAGTCCTAACCCAGACCTAACCCAGTCCTAACCCAGACCTAACCCAGACCTAACCCAGTCCTAACCTAGACCTAACCCAGTCCTAAACCAGACCTAACCCAATCCTAACCCAGACCTAACCCAGACCTAACCCAGACCTAACCCAGAAATAACCCAGACCTAACCCAGACCTAACCCAGTCCTAACCCAGTACTAACCCAGTCCTAACCCAGACCTAACCCAGACCTAACCCAGACCTAACCCAGACCTAACCCAGACCTAACCCAGACCTAACCCAGAAATAACCCAGACCTAACCCAGACCTAACCCAGTCCTAACCCAGAAATACCCCAGACCTGACCCAGACCTAACCCAGACCTAACCCAGCCCTAACCCAGACCTAACCCAGACCTAACCCAGACCTAACCCAGAAATAACCCAGACCTAACCCAGACCTAACCCAGTCCTAACCCAGTACTAACCCAGTCCTAACCCAGACCTAATCCAGTCCTAACCCAGACCTAACCCAGACCTAACCCAGACCTAACCCAGACCTAACCCAGAAATAACCCAGACCTAACCCAGACCTAACCCAGTCCTAACCCAGTCCTAACCCAGTCCTAACCCAGTCTTAAACCAGTCCTAACTCAGACCTAACCGAGACGTAACCCAGACCTTATCCAATTCAGTCCTAACACAGTCCATATTCATTTTTTTTTTTTTTTTTTGTTTTTTTTTTTTTATTTCTGTTTTAGATACCGAAGGAGATCCTTGGATAGGCACCCATGCCTCAGAAGAATATATGGGTAGTTTGAGAATCTGACTCACCATACCCCACAAGTGTCTCATCCGTCTTTACTCATTCAGACACCACTCATGCCAACAAGCATCCCGGGACGCAGGCGAAACTGCTCTCCGCATTACTTCACCTAACCAATTCTAAACTAGCCCTAACGCAGTTCCAATACAGTCATTACAAAATGGGCTAGGTCTGGGCCAGTGTTGCGGGGGTTTGGGGCGCGCAGACCCCAGTCAGCAAAACGAATTCAATATGATGCTGTTCAATTTAATATGATACCGCTATTACAAAGGGGGTTAGGTCTGGGCTAGTGTAGCGGGGGACTGGGGGGCGCAGACCCCTGTCAGCAAAACGAATTCAATATGATGCTGCTCAATTTAATTTGATACCGCTATTACAAAATGGGTTAGGTCTGGGCTGGTGTAGCGGGGGTTTGGGGGGCGCAGACCCCAGTCAGCAAAACGAATTCAATATGATGCTGTTCAATTTAATTTGATACCGCTATTACAAAATGGGTTAGGTCTGGGCTAGTGTAGCGGGGGTTTGGGGGGCGCAGACCCCTGTCAGCAAAACGAATTTAGTACGATGCTGTTCAATTTAATTTGATACCGCTATTACAAAATGGGTTAGGTCTGGGCTAGTGTAGCGGGGGTTTGGGGGGCGCAGCCCCCCATTCAGCAAAACGAATTATGTACGATGCTGTTCAATTTAATATGATACCACTATTACAAAGTGGGTTAGGTCTGGGCTAGTGTAGCGGGGGTCTGGGGGGCGCAGACCCCTGTCAGCAAAACGAATTCAATATGATGCTGTTCAATTTAATTTGATACAGCTATTACAAAATGGGTTAGGTCTGGGCTAGTGTAGCGGGGGTTTGGGGGGCGCAGCCCCCCATTCAGCAAAACGAATTATGTACGATGCTGTTCAATTTAATATGATACCACTATTACAAAGTGGGTTAGGTCTGGGCTAGTGTAGCGGGGGTCTGGGGGGCGCAGACCCCAGTCAGCAAAACGAATTCAATATGATGCTGTTCAATTTAATTTGATACCGCTATTACAAAATGGGTTAGGTCTGGGCTAGTGTAGCGGGGGTTTGGGGGGCGCAGCCCCCCATTCAGCAAAACGAATTTAGTACGATGCTGTTCAATTTAATATGATACCGCTATTACAAAGTGGGTTAGGTCCGGGCTAGTGTTGCGGGGGTCTGGGGCGCGCAGACCCCAGTCAGCAAAACGAATTCAACATGATGCTGTTCAATTTAATATGATACCGCTATTACAAAGGGGGTTAGGTCTGGGCTAGTGTAGCGGGGGTCTGGGGGGCGCAGACCCCTGTCAGCAAAACGAATTTAGTACGATGCTGTTCAATTTAATTTGATACCGCTATTACAAAATGGGTTAGGTCTGGGCTAGTGTAGCGGGGGTTTGGGGGGCGCAGCCCCCCATTCAGCAAAACGAATTAAGTACGATGCTGTTCAATTTAATATGATACCACTATTACAAAGTGGGTTAGGTCTGGGCTATTGTAGCGGGGGTCTGGGGGGCGCAGACCCCAGTCGGCAAAACGAATTCAATATGATGCTGTTCAATTTAGTTTGATACCGCTATTACAAAATGGGTTAGGTCTGGGCTAGTGTAGCGGGGGTTTGGGGGGCGCAGCCCCCCATTCAGCAAAACGAATTTAGTACGATGCTGTTCAATTTAATGTGATACCGCTATTACAAAGTGGGTTAGGTCCGGGCTAGTGTTGCGGGGGTCTGGGGCGCGCAGACCCCAGTCAGCAAAACGAATTCAATATGATGCTGTTCAATTTAATATGATACCGCTATTACAAAGGGGGTTAGGTCTGGGCTAGTGTAGCGGGGGTCTGGGGGGCGCAGACCCCTGTCAGCAAAACGAATTTAGTACGATGCTGTTCAATTTAATTTGATACCGCTATTACAAAATGGGTTAGGTCTGGGCTAGTGTAGCGGGGGTTTGGGGGGCGCAGCCCCCCATTCAGCAAAACGAATTAAGTACGATGCTGTTCAATTTAATATGATACCACTATTACAAAGTGGGTTAGGTCTGGGCTATTGTAGCGGGGGTCTGGGGGGCGCAGACCCCAGTCAGCAAAACGAATTCAATATGATGCTGTTCAATTTAATTTGATACCGCTATTACAAAATGGGTTAGGTCTGGGCTAGTGTAGCGGGGGTTTGGGGGGCGCAGCCCCCCATTCAGCAAAACGAATTTAGTACGATGCTGTTCAATTTAATATGATACCGCTATTACAAAGTGGGTTAGGTCCGGGCTAGTGTTGCGGGGGTCTGGGGGGCGCAGCCCCCCAGTCAGCAAAACGAATTTAGTACGATGCTGTTCAATTTAATTTGATACCGCTATTACAAAATGGGTTAGGTCTGGGCTAGTGTAGCGGGGGTTTGGGGGGCGCAGCCCCCCATTCAGCAAAACGAATTAAGTACGATGCTGTTCAATTTAATATGATACCACTATTACAAAGTGGGTTTGGTCTGGGCTAGTGTAGCGGGGGTCTGGGGGGCGCAGACCCCAGTCAGCAAAACGAATTCAATATGATGCTGTTCAACCCCTCGGGAATTTTTAATTTCTGTTTTATTCACCGTAATGCTCATGGAACGTACTTTCACATTCTTGTTTTTTGCTTCACGAAAATTTTTGTACACTAATTACTTTTTAATAGGAAAACGTGCAACGGCAAACTCCTTCCTAGGGTCACTGGGAAGATGACATTGACAAAATATGTTAAGATCAGCCGCCCCTATGCGTAAAGTATGTCGTTTTTCCATTTTTTCGATCCGGAGCGACACCAACATTGTGTTGCAATTTTAAACTGCGCGGTTAAACGGCGGGCCAAACAGTCGGTGGTTTATGCAACAGCAACCATCAAACTAGTAGGAGAATACACGCCCGTGATAGTATAGGAGATTCCCACTGTCCCTATCTTTTTTTTTATCTCGGACATATATATACCGGCTTATCGTCAATAACTCGAAAACCAGCACGTTAAGGCCAATTTTGGTCTATACGATTCTTATGCAGTTTTAGATTCTCTACACGGTCCAATGATCGTTTTATTTTTTTGTCGAATTTTGAGAATTTTTTTTTTTTTTTCTCGAAAACGAGCTCGACGACCTGCACTTTTGACGACGCCATCGTGTTCCCCGGATTTTTTCCTGCAAGATAGGGTGGCGATTTTTTGTCCTACGACGATTTTTGACGCCGGAGCGATGATTCGGAGCAGAGCGGACTTAGAAACTTTCGCGCGTCGACCGCCGGACCGATCGCTCCAGGCTGTTTTTCGTCAATAACTCGAAAACGAGCACGGTAACGCTCGTTTTCGCCCGTACGATACTTGTACCGTTTACCGTTGGCTACCTGGCAGATGGTTTGTTTTTTTTTTATCTCGAATTTTGAGAGCTTTTTTAACTTTTTTCTCAAAAACGAGCACGTGAACGCCAATTTTCGTCTATACGATTCTTATGCAGTTTTATATTCTCTACACGGTCCAGTGATCGTTTTATTTTTTTGTCGAATTTTGAGAATTTTTTTTTTTTTTTCTCGAAAACGAGCTCGACGACCTGCACTTTTGACGACGCCATCGTGTTCCCCGGATTTTTTCCTGCAAGATAGCGTGTCTATTTTTTGTCCTACGACGATTTTTGACGCCGGAGCGGTGTTTCGGAGCAGAGCGGACTTAGAAACTTTCGCGCGTCGACCGCCGGAGCGATCGCTCCAGGCTGTTTTTCGTCAATAACTCGAAAACGAGCACGGTAACGCTCATTTTCGCCCGTACGATACTTGTACCGTTTACCGTTGGCTACCTGGTAGATGGTTTTTTTTTTTTTTATCTCGAAGTTTGAGAGCTTTTTTAATTTTTTCCACAAAAACGAGCACGTGAACGCCAATTTTCGTCTATACGATTCTTATGCAGTTTTATATTCTCTACACGGTCCACTGATCGTTTTATTTTTTTGTCGAATTTTCAGAATTTTTTTTTTTTTTCTCGAAAACGAGCTCGACGACCTGCACTTTTGACGACGCCATCGTGTTCCCCGGATTTTTTCCTGCAAGATAGCGTGTCTATTTTTTGTCCTACGACGATTTTTGACGCCGGAGCGATGATTCGGAGCAGAGCGGACTTAGAAACTTTCGCGCGTCGACCGCCGGAGCGATCGCTCCAGGCTGTTTTTCGTCAATAACTCGAAAACGAGCACGGTAACGCTCATTTTCGCCCGTACGATACTTGTACCGTTTACCGTTGGCTACCTGGTAGATGGTTTTTTTTTTTTTTATCTCGAAGTTTGAGAGCTTTTTTAATTTTTTCAACAAAAACGAGCACGTGAACGCCAATTTTCGTCTATACGATTCTTATGCAGTTTTATATTCTCTACACGGTCCACTGATCGTTTTATTTTTTTGTCGAATTTTGAGAATTTTTTTTTTTTTTTCTCGAAAACGAGCTCGACGACCTGCACTTTTGACGACGCCATCGTGTTCCCCGGATTTTTTCCTGCAAGATAGGGTGGCGATTTTTTGTCCTACGACGATTTTTGACGCCGGAGCGATGATTCGGAGCAGAGCGGACTTAGAAACTTTCGCGCGTCGACCGCCGGACCGATCGCTCCAGGCTGTTTTTCGTCAATAACTCGAAAACGAGCACGGTAACGCTCGTTTTCGCCCGTACGATACTTGTACCGTTTACCGTTGGCTACCTGGTAGACGGTTTTTTTTTTTTTTATCTCGAAGTTTGAGAGCTTTTTTAATTTTTTCCACAAAAACGAGCACGTGAACGCCAATTTTCGTCTATACGATTCTTATGCAGTTTTATATTGTCTACACGGTCCACTGATCGTTTTATTTTTTTGTCGAATTTTGAGAATTTTTTTTTTTTTTTCTCGAAAACGAGCTCGACGACCTGCACTTTTGACGACGCCATCGTGTTCCCCGGATTTTTTCCTGCAAGATAGCGTGTCTATTTTTTGTCCTACGACGATTTTTGACGCCGGAGCGGTGTTTCGGAGCAGAGCGGACTTAGAAACTTTAGCGCGTCGACCGCCGGAGCGATCGCTCCAGGCTGTTTTTCGTCAATAACTCGAAAACGAGCACGGTAACGCTCATTTTCGCCCGTACGATACTTGTACCGTTTACCGTTGGCTACCTGGTAGATGGTTCTTTTTTTTTTTATCTCGAAGTTTGAGAGCTTTTTTAATTTTTTCCACAAAAACGAGCACGTGAACGCCAATTTTCGTCTATACGATTCTTATGCAGTTTTATATTCTCTACACGGTCCACTGTTCGTTTTATTTTTTTGTCGAATTTTGAGAATTTTTTTTTTTTTTTCTCGAAAACGAGCTCGACGACCTGCACTTTTGACGACGCCATCGTGTTCCCCGGATTTTTTCCTGCAAGATAGGGTGGCGATTTTTTGTCCTACGACGATTTTTGACGCCGGAGCGATGATTCGGAGCAGAGCGGACTTAGAAACTTTCGCGCGTCGACCGCCGGACCGATCGCTCCAGGCTGTTTTTCGTCAATAACTCGAAAACGAGCACGGTAACGCTCGTTTTCGCCCGTACGATACTTGTACCGTTTACCGTTGGCTACCTGGCAGATGGTTTGTTTTTTTTTTATCTCGAATTTTGAGAGCTTTTTTAACTTTTTTCTCAAAAACGAGCACGTGAACGCCAATTTTGGTCTATACGATTCTTATGCAGTTTTAGATTCTCTACACGGTCCACTGATCGTTTTATTTTTTTGTCGAGTTTTGAGAATTTTTTTTTTTTTTTCTCGAAAACTAGCTCGACGACCTGCACTTTTGACGACGCCATCGTGTTCCCCGGATTTTTTCCTGCAAGATAGGCTGGCGATTTTTTGTCCTACTCCCATATTCGTGTCTTTTTGCTTAACGAAATCTTTTATATACTAATAACTTTTTAATAAAAAAACGTGCGACGGCAAAATCCGTCTTAGAGTCACTGGGGTGGTGACATGACAAAATATGTTAAGATCAGCCGCCCCTATGCGTAAAGTATGTCGTTTTTCCATTTTTTCACCCCGGAGCGACACCAACATTGTGTTGCAATTTTAAACCGCGCGGTTAAACGGCGGGCCAAACAGTCGCTGGTTTATGCAACAACAACCATCAAACTAGTAGGAGAATACACGCCCGTGATAGTATAGGAGATTCCCACTGTCCCTATCTTTTTTTTTATCTCGGACATATATATACCGGCTTATCGTCAATAACTCGAAAACCAGCACGTTAAGGCCAATTTTGGTCTATACGATTCTTATGCAGTTTTAGATTCTCTACACGGTCCAATGATCGTTTTATTTTTTTGTCGAATTTTGAGAATTTTTTTTTTTTTTTCTCGAAAACGAGCTCGACGACCTGCACTTTTGACGACGCCATCGTGTTCCCCGGATATTTTCCTGCAAGATAGCGTGTCTATTTTTTGTCCTACGACGATTTTTGACGCCGGAGCGGTGTTTCGGAGCAGAGCGGACTTGAAAACTTTCGCGCGTCGACCGCCGGAGCGATCGCTCCAGGCTGTTTTTCGTCAATAACTCGAAAACGAGCACGGTAACGCTCATTTTCGCCCGTACGATACTTGTACCGTTTACCGTTGGCTACCTGGTAGATGGTTTTTTTTTTTTTTATCTCGAAGTTTGAGAGCTTTTTTAATTTTTTCCACAAAAACGAGCACGTGAACGCCAATTTTCGTCTATACGATTCTTATGCAGTTTTATATTCTCTACACGGTCCACTGATCGTTTTATTTTTTTGTCGAATTTTGAGAATTTTTTTTTTTTTTTCTCGAAAACGAGCTCGACGACCTGCACTTTTGACGACGCCATCGTGTTCCCCGGATTTTTTCCTGCAAGATAGCGTGTCTATTTTTTGTCCTACGACGATTTTTGACGCCGGAGCGATGATTCGGAGCAGAGCGGACTTAGAAACTTTCGCGCGTCGACCGCCGGACCGATCGCTCCAGGCTGTTTTTCGTCAATAACTCGAAAACGAGCACGGTAACGCTCGTTTTCGCCCGTACGATACTTGTACCGTTTACCGTTGGCTACCTGGTAGATGGTTTTTTTTTTTTTTATCTCGAAGTTTGAGAGCTTTTTTAATTTTTTCCACAAAAACGAGCACGTGAACGCCAATTTTCGTCTGTACGATTCTTATGCAGTTTTAGATTCTCTACACGGTCCAATGATCGTTTTATTTTTTTGTCGAATTTTGAGAATTTTTTTTTTTTTTTCTCGAAAACGAGCTCGACGACCTGCACTTTTGACGACGCCATCGTGTTCCCCGGATTTTTTCCTGCAAGATAGGGTGGCGATTTTTTGTCCTACGACGATTTTTGACGCCGGAGCGGTGTTTCGGAGCAGAGCGGACTTAGAAACTTTCGCGCGTCGACCGCCGGAGCGATCGCTCCAGGCTGTTTTTCGTCAATAACTCGAAAACGAGCACGGTAACGCTCATTTTCGCCCGTACGATACTTGTACCGTTTACCGTTGGCTACCTGGTAGATGGTTTTTTTTTTTTTTATCTCGAAGTTTGAGAGCTTTTTTAATTTTTTCAACAAAAACGAGCACGTGAACGCCAATTTTCGTCTATACGATTCTTATGCAGTTTTATATTCTCTACACGGTCCAGTGATCGTTTTATTTTTTTGTCGAATTTTGAGAATTTTTTTTTTTTTTTCTCGAAAACGAGCTCGACGACCTGCACTTTTGACGACGCCATCGTGTTCCCCGGATTTTTTCCTGCAAGATAGGGTGGCGATTTTTTGTCCTACGACGATTTTTGACGCCGGAGCGATGATTCGGAGCAGAGCGGACTTAGAAACTTTCGCGCGTCGACCGCCGGACCGATCGCTCCAGGCTGTTTTTCGTCAATAACTCGAAAACGAGCACGGTAACGCTCGTTTTCGCCCGTACGATACTTGTACCGTTTACCGTTGGCTACCTGGTAGACGGTTTTTTTTTTTTTTATCTCGAAGTTTGAGAGCTTTTTTAATTTTTTCCACAAAAACGAGCACGTGAACGCCAATTTTCGTCTATACGATTCTTATGCAGTTTTATATTGTCTACACGGTCCACTGATCGTTTTATTTTTTTGTCGAATTTTGAGAATTTTTTTTTTTTTTTCTCGAAAACGAGCTCGACGACCTGCACTTTTGACGACGCCATCGTGTTCCCCGGATTTTTTCCTGCAAGATAGCGTGTCTATTTTTTGTCCTACGACGATTTTTGACGCCGGAGCGGTGTTTCGGAGCAGAGCGGACTTAGAAACTTTAGCGCGTCGACCGCCGGAGCGATCGCTCCAGGCTGTTTTTCGTCAATAACTCGAAAACGAGCACGGTAACGCTCATTTTCGCCCGTACGATACTTGTACCGTTTACCGTTGGCTACCTGGTAGATGGTTCTTTTTTTTTTTATCTCGAAGTTTGAGAGCTTTTTTAATTTTTTCCACAAAAACGAGCACGTGAACGCCAATTTTCGTCTATACGATTCTTATGCAGTTTTATATTCTCTACACGGTCCACTGTTCGTTTTATTTTTTTGTCGAATTTTGAGAATTTTTTTTTTTTTTTTCGAAAACGAGCTCGACGACCTGCACTTTTGACGACGCCATCGTGTTCCCCGGATTTTTTCCTGCAAGATAGGGTGGCGATTTTTTGTCCTACGACGATTTTTGACGCCGGAGCGATGATTCGGAGCAGAGCGGACTTAGAAACTTTCGCGCGTCGACCGCCGGACCGATCGCTCCAGGCTGTTTTTCGTCAATAACTCGAAAACGAGCACGGTAACGCTCGTTTTCGCCCGTACGATACTTGTACCGTTTACCGTTGGCTACCTGGCAGATGGTTTGTTTTTTTTTTATCTCGAATTTTGAGAGCTTTTTTAACTTTTTTCTCAAAAACGAGCACGTGAACGCCAATTTTGGTCTATACGATTCTTATGCAGTTTTAGATTCTCTACACGGTCCACTGATCGTTTTATTTTTTTGTCGAGTTTTGAGAATTTTTTTTTTTTTTTCTCGAAAACTAGCTCGACGACCTGCACTTTTGACGACGCCATCGTGTTCCCCGGATTTTTTCCTGCAAGATAGCGTGTCTATTTTTTGTCCTACGACGATTTTTGACGCCGGAGCGGTGTTTCGGAGCAGAGCGGACTTAGAAACTTTCGCGCGTCGACCGCCGGAGCGATCGCTCCAGGCTGTTTTTCGTCAATAACTCGAAAACGAGCACGGTAACGCTCATTTTCGCCCGTACGATACTTGTACCGTTTACCGTTGGCTACCTGGTAGACGGTTTTTTTTTTTTTTATCTCGAAGTTTGAGAGCTTTTTTAATTTTTTCCACAAAAACGAGCACGTGAACGCCAATTTTCGTCTATACGATTCTTATGCAGTTTTATATTGTCTACACGGTCCACTGATCGTTTTATTTTTTTGTCGAATTTTGAGAATTTTTTTTTTTTTTTCTCGAAAACGAGCTCGACGACCTGCACTTTTGACGACGCCATCGTGTTCCCCGGATTTTTTCCTGCAAGATAGCGTGTCTATTTTTTGTCCTACGACGATTTTTGACGCCGGAGCGGTGTTTCGGAGCAGAGCGGACTTAGAAACTTTAGCGCGTCGACCGCCGGAGCGATCGCTCCAGGCTGTTTTTCGTCAATAACTCGAAAACGAGCACGGTAACGCTCATTTTCGCCCGTACGATACTTGTACCGTTTACCGTTGGCTACCTGGTAGATGGTTCTTTTTTTTTTTATCTCGAAGTTTGAGAGCTTTTTTAATTTTTTCCACAAAAACGAGCACGTGAACGCCAATTTTCGTCTATACGATTCTTATGCAGTTTTATATTCTCTACACGGTCCACTGTTCGTTTTATTTTTTTGTCGAATTTTGAGAATTTTTTTTTTTTTTTTCGAAAACGAGCTCGACGACCTGCACTTTTGACGACGCCATCGTGTTCCCCGGATTTTTTCCTGCAAGATAGGGTGGCGATTTTTTGTCCTACGACGATTTTTGACGCCGGAGCGATGATTCGGAGCAGAGCGGACTTAGAAACTTTCGCGCGTCGACCGCCGGACCGATCGCTCCAGGCTGTTTTTCGTCAATAACTCGAAAACGAGCACGGTAACGCTCGTTTTCGCCCGTACGATACTTGTACCGTTTACCGTTGGCTACCTGGCAGATGGTTTGTTTTTTTTTTATCTCGAATTTTGAGAGCTTTTTTAACTTTTTTCTCAAAAACGAGCACGTGAACGCCAATTTTGGTCTATACGATTCTTATGCAGTTTTAGATTCTCTACACGGTCCACTGATCGTTTTATTTTTTTGTCGAGTTTTGAGAATTTTTTTTTTTTTTTCTCGAAAACTAGCTCGACGACCTGCACTTTTGACGACGCCATCGTGTTCCCCGGATTTTTTCCTGCAAGATAGCGTGTCTATTTTTTGTCCTACGACGATTTTTGACGCCGGAGCGGTGTTTCGGAGCAGAGCGGACTTAGAAACTTTCGCGCGTCGACCGCCGGAGCGATCGCTCCAGGCTGTTTTTCGTCAATAACTCGAAAACGAGCACGGTAACGCTCATTTTCGCCCGTACGATACTTGTACCGTTTACCGTTGGCTACCTGGTAGACGGTTTTTTTTTTTTTTATCTCGAAGTTTGAGAGCTTTTTTAATTTTTTCCACAAAAACGAGCACGTGAACGCCAATTTTCGTCTATACGATTCTTATGCAGTTTTATATTGTCTACACGGTCCACTGATCGTTTTATTTTTTTGTCGAATTTTGAGAATTTTTTTTTTTTTTTCTCGAAAACGAGCTCGACGACCTGCACTTTTGACGACGCCATCGTGTTCCCCGGATTTTTTCCTGCAAGATAGCGTGTCTATTTTTTGTCCTACGACGATTTTTGACGCCGGAGCGGTGGTTCGGAGCAGAGCGGACTTAGAAACTTTAGCGCGTCGACCGCCGGAGCGATCGCTCCAGGCTGTTTTTCGTCAATAACTCGAAAACGAGCACGGTAACGCTCATTTTCGCCCGTACGATACTTGTACCGTTTACCGTTGGCTACCTGGTAGATGGTTCTTTTTTTTTTTATCTCGAAGTTTGAGAGCTTTTTTAATTTTTTCCACAAAAACGAGCACGTGAACGCCAATTTTCGTCTATACGATTCTTATGCAGTTTTATATTCTCTACACGGTCCACTGTTCGTTTTATTTTTTTGTCGAATTTTGAGAATTTTTTTTTTTTTTTTCGAAAACGAGCTCGACGACCTGCACTTTTGACGACGCCATCGTGTTCCCCGGATTTTTTCCTGCAAGATAGGGTGGCGATTTTTTGTCCTACGACGATTTTTGACGCCGGAGCGATGATTCGGAGCAGAGCGGACTTAGAAACTTTCGCGCGTCGACCGCCGGACCGATCGCTCCAGGCTGTTTTTCGTCAATAACTCGAAAACGAGCACGGTAACGCTCGTTTTCGCCCGTACGATACTTGTACCGTTTACCGTTGGCTACCTGGCAGATGGTTTGTTTTTTTTTTATCTCGAATTTTGAGAGCTTTTTTAACTTTTTTCTCAAAAACGAGCACGTGAACGCCAATTTTGGTCTATACGATTCTTATGCAGTTTTAGATTCTCTACACGGTCCACTGATCGTTTTATTTTTTTGTCGAGTTTTGAGAATTTTTTTTTTTTTTTCTCGAAAACTAGCTCGACGACCTGCACTTTTGACGACGCCATCGTGTTCCCCGGATTTTTTCCTGCAAGATAGCGTGTCTATTTTTTGTCCTACGACGATTTTTGACGCCGGAGCGGTGTTTCGGAGCAGAGCGGACTTAGAAACTTTCGCGCGTCGACCGCCGGAGCGATCGCTCCAGGCTGTTTTTCGTCAATAACTCGAAAACGAGCACGGTAACGCTCATTTTCGCCCGTACGATACTTGTACCGTTTACCGTTGGCTACCTGGTAGATGGTTTTTTTTTTTTTTATCTCGAAGTTTGAGAGCTTTTTTAATTTTTTCCACAAAAACGAGCACGTGAACGCCAATTTTCGTCTATACGATTCTTATGCAGTTTTATATTCTCTACACGGTCCACTGATCGTTTTATTTTTTTGTCGAATTTTGAGAATTTTTTTTTTTTTTTCTCGAAAACGAGCTCGACGACCTGCACTTTTGACGACGCCATCGTGTTCCCCGGATTTTTTCCTGCAAGATAGCGTGTCGATTTTTTGTCCTAGCTCAATTATTAAGGAAGTTACGGTTTCTTGATTTTTCGGTATGTTCGAACTGGTCTTTTAGGCGGGCGCTCGGTCGCGCGGTGCTTTCGCATCGACCGACGTACCGATCGGCGGCGACGGTTTTTCGTCTATATCTCGAAAACTAGTACGCTAACACATATTTTGACCTATATGATATTTGTTCAGTGTAATTTTTTCTATCTGGTAGGCTGGTTTTTTTTTTTTTATCTCGAATTTTTTGAACGTTTTTGTTTTTTTCTCGAAAACTAGCGCGACGACCGATATTTTTAACTACGGTTTTGAATTCGTCTAATTTTTGCCTACAAGATAGCGTGTCGAGTTTTTGTTCTGCGACGATTTTGACCATTTTTTCATTTTTTTCTCGAAAACGAGCACGGCAATCTATATTTTTAACGACGGCATCGTGTTCCCCTGCTTTTTTCCTACAAGATAGCGTTTTTTTTTTTTGCCCTAGCTCAATTATTAAGGAAATTACAGGTGTTGGTTTTCGCTCTAAGTTATAACAGGCCGTTCGGGCGGGCGGTTGGGTCGCGCGGTTCCCCCCATAAGCGGCCGTGCGTAAGCCCGTGCGTCGCCGGCGTTCCGGCGGGCGCCTCGGTACCTATAAGAGAAGCGACGGTCCGGTCGAGTCGGTCGGGGCAGCGTCGAGCGTACGGCTATTCTTCGACCTCGGTTGAGAAGCAGTCGTCGCTCCTCGGGATTTCATCCTGACTGTTCTGTATCGTGCTCGTTCCAGACTTTCTCCACACTGCATTGCCACGAGTCGGTGTCTTTGACCGAATGGCTCTTGAAGTGGTATAAGCGTCTCGAGTGACGTTGGTGACTTGTATACGTTTAAAATATGTATACTCGTACTATCCGAGCATCAACTCTTCAGTCCGAGCGATTGAAAATTTTGTGA
>NW_027488396.1:30000-32500 GCF_051014445.1 Colletes latitarsis
CGTTGGCGGCTTGCCGTCGTCGATCGTCCTCTTCGGCCGCCATTCAACACTCAGCTCAGAACTGGCACGGACTAGGGGAATCCGACTGTCTAATTAAAACAAAGCATTGCGATGGCCCCCAAGGGTGTTGACGCAATGTGATTTCTGCCCAGTGCTCTGAATGTCAACGTGAAGAAATTCAAAAAAGCGCGGGTAAACGGCGGGAGTAACTATGACTCTCTTAACCAACTCTCGCGGATTGGCGAACCATATGCGCACTCACCGTGGAGCAACATCTAGCACGGATATACCAACAACAGCGGTTGTCGATGATGCTGTAGCTCCTACACCTGCTGCAGCGAATGATTTTGTGTGCGCTGAATGTGACCCCCCTCGATCCTTTGCCTCCAAGATAGGTCTCGGGCAGCACAGGAAACACCGACATCCAGTTTCCGTTAATGCCGAGATCTGCGTTGATCGTGCACGCAAGGGGTACTCGCCTGAGGAGATGAGGATGGCAGCATCGGAGGAGGCGTACGTCGTTAGGTTTGGTCATGATAGATCGGGCAACCCTGTCCGATTTATTAATATCTTCCTCGCCCAATACTTCCCCGGTAGGAATACCGATGGCGTGAAGTACGCCAGGAAGACGGCAACCTACCGTCAGTTGCTTGACCAAGCGATCCGTGAACTTGACGACAGCCTCGCTCATTCCTCTCTCCAGACGGCCGAAACAACACCTCTGGAGTACCCTGCTGCACCTCCAGCCCTTGCATCGCCCGCGCCCGTTCCCTCCCGCCCCAGCCCAAGAGATAAGTACGCCGAAGCAATTCGGCTGCTTAGCGCCGAAGTCATCGAGGACGACATTTCCATCGGCCGTCCTTTGGTGCTCTTGGGACAACAGCTTTTGGGGGGCCATGACGTCTCTGACGGCATTGTGTCATGGTTGCGCACTGTATATATACCACCAGTGGTGCGCAGGGGACGGCGCGCGAGGCGCCGCAGGATCAACGCCGACGCCCAGCCGAATCGCCAGAAGATCAGGCGCAGGGAATATGCCGGCATGCAAACCCTGTTCAAGAACAACATGAGCAGGGCAGCGCATAAAGTTTTGAACGGGGAGGTCGAGGCTGTACCACCTAGCCTCGAGGCAATGGTTGAGCAATGGGAGCCGGTGTTAGGCCATCCCTCAGCCATTGTCGATCAACACCCGATTCTGCCAGAACATCGGCAAAAACTTCAGCTGGCCGAGCCCATCGAGGTACTCGAGGTGGGCTCTGTGAATATTCCCTCGAATTCGGCGCCGGGCGTCGATGGCATTACACCTGCCATGTGGAGGCGGTGCCCCGTCACTGTCAGAACCCTACTCTACAACATGATCCTTTACACCGGATCGTTCCCGACCGTCGTCCTCGCAAGTAGGACGGTTTTTGTTCCTAAGAAGGCTAACGCCACCTTGCCTTTTGACTTCAGGCCAATTAGCATCGCTTCGGTTGTTGTACGCCAGCTGCATAAGATCTTGGCGAGGCGTATGATGGCTGCCGGATTAGTCGACGAGAGGCAGAGATGCCTTGAGGACGGGTGTGCTGAGAACGTAGCCGTCTTGGCCGCTACCATCAGTCACGCCAGGAGCCGCCTTCGTGAACTCCACGTGGTGTCCCTTGATGTGGCTAAGGCCTTTGACTCCGTCAGCCACCAGGCCATAACATCGGCCCTCAACGAAGTTGGTGTGCCTGAAGTCCTTGTTGATTACGTGAAAACCTCCTACCAGAAGTCCAGCACTATTTTAGAGGTACGTGGTAAGCGGTCTGGGAACATTGTTGTTAATAGAGGGGTGAGACAGGGTGATCCGATGAGTACCATCATCTTCTCGTTGGTCACTGACAGGGTGCTGCGCGCTATCCCGAAATCGGTGGGATATGCGCTGGATCGGGGTCACCTCATTAACGCTGTCGCATACGCGGACGACATTTGCTTGATCGCATCGTCCGCCACCGGTATGAAAGCAGCGTTGACTGCAGCCGAAGAAGCAGCTAGACAACAGGGGCTTGCGTTCAATCCATCTAAATGCGTTGCCACTTCCATTGTACCATCTGGACGGGACAAGAAGGCGAAGGTTCTCACTGTAGCCCAATTCGCCTTGCTGGATGGCGCCCCCATTCGTCAACTGGGTCCAGTGGACGAATGGCGTTACCTGGGCGTTAACCTTAGTCCGGTGGGACTGAAGAAGGTGAGCCCGTCGTTGGAAGTTGAGCTGGAGCGCATTTCGCGAGCACCCTTGAAGCCACAGCAGCGCCTCAAGATATTGCGCTGTTTCCTGATAACCAGATACTACCATCTACTGGTGTTGTCGGGCTGTACCATGAAGGTCCTCCGTCATCTTGACCTTCAAGTTAGAGCTGCGGTCCGGAGGTGGCTCCGGCTGCCGAAAGACGTTCCTGTTGCCTACATTCACGCGGCCTGCAGACATGGCGGGCTCGGGATTCCCTCCTTTGTGTCCACTATACCTGGCCTGATGCGA
>NW_027488396.1:37500-52500 GCF_051014445.1 Colletes latitarsis
CAGAAATAACCCAGACCTAACCCAGACCTAACCCAGTCCTAACCCAGAAATACCCCAGACCTGACCCAGACCTAACCCAGACCTAACCCAGCCCTAACCCAGACCTAACCCAGACCTAACCCAGACCTAACCCAGAAATAACCCAGACCTAACCCAGACCTAACCCAGTCCTAACCCAGTACTAACCCAGTCCTAACCCAGACCTAACCCAGTCCTAACCCAGACCTAACCCAGACCTAACCCAGTCCTAACCTAGACCTAACCCAGTCCTAAACCAGACCTAACCCAATCCTAACCCAGACCTAACCCAGACCTAACCCAGACCTAACCCAGAAATAACCCAGACCTAACCCAGACCTAACCCAGTCCTAACCCAGTACTAACCCAGTCCTAACCCAGACCTAACCCAGACCTAACCCAGACCTAACCCAGACCTAACCCAGACCTAACCCAGACCTAACCCAGAAATAACCCAGACCTAACCCAGACCTAACCCAGTCCTAACCCAGAAATACCCCAGACCTGACCCAGACCTAACCCAGACCTAACCCAGCCCTAACCCAGACCTAACCCAGACCTAACCCAGACCTAACCCAGAAATAACCCAGACCTAACCCAGACCTAACCCAGTCCTAACCCAGTACTAACCCAGTCCTAACCCAGACCTAATCCAGTCCTAACCCAGACCTAACCCAGACCTAACCCAGACCTAACCCAGACCTAACCCAGAAATAACCCAGACCTAACCCAGACCTAACCCAGTCCTAACCCAGTCCTAACCCAGTCCTAACCCAGTCTTAAACCAGTCCTAACTCAGACCTAACCGAGACGTAACCCAGACCTTATCCAATTCAGTCCTAACACAGTCCATATTCATTTTTTTTTTTTTTTTTTGTTTTTTTTTTTTTATTTCTGTTTTAGATACCGAAGGAGATCCTTGGATAGGCACCCATGCCTCAGAAGAATATATGGGTAGTTTGAGAATCTGACTCACCATACCCCACAAGTGTCTCATCCGTCTTTACTCATTCAGACACCACTCATGCCAACAAGCATCCCGGGACGCAGGCGAAACTGCTCTCCGCATTACTTCACCTAACCAATTCTAAACTAGCCCTAACGCAGTTCCAATACAGTCATTACAAAATGGGCTAGGTCTGGGCCAGTGTTGCGGGGGTTTGGGGCGCGCAGACCCCAGTCAGCAAAACGAATTCAATATGATGCTGTTCAATTTAATATGATACCGCTATTACAAAGGGGGTTAGGTCTGGGCTAGTGTAGCGGGGGACTGGGGGGCGCAGACCCCTGTCAGCAAAACGAATTCAATATGATGCTGCTCAATTTAATTTGATACCGCTATTACAAAATGGGTTAGGTCTGGGCTGGTGTAGCGGGGGTTTGGGGGGCGCAGACCCCAGTCAGCAAAACGAATTCAATATGATGCTGTTCAATTTAATTTGATACCGCTATTACAAAATGGGTTAGGTCTGGGCTAGTGTAGCGGGGGTTTGGGGGGCGCAGACCCCTGTCAGCAAAACGAATTTAGTACGATGCTGTTCAATTTAATTTGATACCGCTATTACAAAATGGGTTAGGTCTGGGCTAGTGTAGCGGGGGTTTGGGGGGCGCAGCCCCCCATTCAGCAAAACGAATTATGTACGATGCTGTTCAATTTAATATGATACCACTATTACAAAGTGGGTTAGGTCTGGGCTAGTGTAGCGGGGGTCTGGGGGGCGCAGACCCCTGTCAGCAAAACGAATTCAATATGATGCTGTTCAATTTAATTTGATACAGCTATTACAAAATGGGTTAGGTCTGGGCTAGTGTAGCGGGGGTTTGGGGGGCGCAGCCCCCCATTCAGCAAAACGAATTATGTACGATGCTGTTCAATTTAATATGATACCACTATTACAAAGTGGGTTAGGTCTGGGCTAGTGTAGCGGGGGTCTGGGGGGCGCAGACCCCAGTCAGCAAAACGAATTCAATATGATGCTGTTCAATTTAATTTGATACCGCTATTACAAAATGGGTTAGGTCTGGGCTAGTGTAGCGGGGGTTTGGGGGGCGCAGCCCCCCATTCAGCAAAACGAATTTAGTACGATGCTGTTCAATTTAATATGATACCGCTATTACAAAGTGGGTTAGGTCCGGGCTAGTGTTGCGGGGGTCTGGGGCGCGCAGACCCCAGTCAGCAAAACGAATTCAACATGATGCTGTTCAATTTAATATGATACCGCTATTACAAAGGGGGTTAGGTCTGGGCTAGTGTAGCGGGGGTCTGGGGGGCGCAGACCCCTGTCAGCAAAACGAATTTAGTACGATGCTGTTCAATTTAATTTGATACCGCTATTACAAAATGGGTTAGGTCTGGGCTAGTGTAGCGGGGGTTTGGGGGGCGCAGCCCCCCATTCAGCAAAACGAATTAAGTACGATGCTGTTCAATTTAATATGATACCACTATTACAAAGTGGGTTAGGTCTGGGCTATTGTAGCGGGGGTCTGGGGGGCGCAGACCCCAGTCGGCAAAACGAATTCAATATGATGCTGTTCAATTTAGTTTGATACCGCTATTACAAAATGGGTTAGGTCTGGGCTAGTGTAGCGGGGGTTTGGGGGGCGCAGCCCCCCATTCAGCAAAACGAATTTAGTACGATGCTGTTCAATTTAATGTGATACCGCTATTACAAAGTGGGTTAGGTCCGGGCTAGTGTTGCGGGGGTCTGGGGCGCGCAGACCCCAGTCAGCAAAACGAATTCAATATGATGCTGTTCAATTTAATATGATACCGCTATTACAAAGGGGGTTAGGTCTGGGCTAGTGTAGCGGGGGTCTGGGGGGCGCAGACCCCTGTCAGCAAAACGAATTTAGTACGATGCTGTTCAATTTAATTTGATACCGCTATTACAAAATGGGTTAGGTCTGGGCTAGTGTAGCGGGGGTTTGGGGGGCGCAGCCCCCCATTCAGCAAAACGAATTAAGTACGATGCTGTTCAATTTAATATGATACCACTATTACAAAGTGGGTTAGGTCTGGGCTATTGTAGCGGGGGTCTGGGGGGCGCAGACCCCAGTCAGCAAAACGAATTCAATATGATGCTGTTCAATTTAATTTGATACCGCTATTACAAAATGGGTTAGGTCTGGGCTAGTGTAGCGGGGGTTTGGGGGGCGCAGCCCCCCATTCAGCAAAACGAATTTAGTACGATGCTGTTCAATTTAATATGATACCGCTATTACAAAGTGGGTTAGGTCCGGGCTAGTGTTGCGGGGGTCTGGGGGGCGCAGCCCCCCAGTCAGCAAAACGAATTTAGTACGATGCTGTTCAATTTAATTTGATACCGCTATTACAAAATGGGTTAGGTCTGGGCTAGTGTAGCGGGGGTTTGGGGGGCGCAGCCCCCCATTCAGCAAAACGAATTAAGTACGATGCTGTTCAATTTAATATGATACCACTATTACAAAGTGGGTTTGGTCTGGGCTAGTGTAGCGGGGGTCTGGGGGGCGCAGACCCCAGTCAGCAAAACGAATTCAATATGATGCTGTTCAACCCCTCGGGAATTTTTAATTTCTGTTTTATTCACCGTAATGCTCATGGAACGTACTTTCACATTCTTGTTTTTTGCTTCACGAAAATTTTTGTACACTAATTACTTTTTAATAGGAAAACGTGCAACGGCAAACTCCTTCCTAGGGTCACTGGGAAGATGACATTGACAAAATATGTTAAGATCAGCCGCCCCTATGCGTAAAGTATGTCGTTTTTCCATTTTTTCGATCCGGAGCGACACCAACATTGTGTTGCAATTTTAAACTGCGCGGTTAAACGGCGGGCCAAACAGTCGGTGGTTTATGCAACAGCAACCATCAAACTAGTAGGAGAATACACGCCCGTGATAGTATAGGAGATTCCCACTGTCCCTATCTTTTTTTTTATCTCGGACATATATATACCGGCTTATCGTCAATAACTCGAAAACCAGCACGTTAAGGCCAATTTTGGTCTATACGATTCTTATGCAGTTTTAGATTCTCTACACGGTCCAATGATCGTTTTATTTTTTTGTCGAATTTTGAGAATTTTTTTTTTTTTTTCTCGAAAACGAGCTCGACGACCTGCACTTTTGACGACGCCATCGTGTTCCCCGGATTTTTTCCTGCAAGATAGGGTGGCGATTTTTTGTCCTACGACGATTTTTGACGCCGGAGCGATGATTCGGAGCAGAGCGGACTTAGAAACTTTCGCGCGTCGACCGCCGGACCGATCGCTCCAGGCTGTTTTTCGTCAATAACTCGAAAACGAGCACGGTAACGCTCGTTTTCGCCCGTACGATACTTGTACCGTTTACCGTTGGCTACCTGGCAGATGGTTTGTTTTTTTTTTATCTCGAATTTTGAGAGCTTTTTTAACTTTTTTCTCAAAAACGAGCACGTGAACGCCAATTTTCGTCTATACGATTCTTATGCAGTTTTATATTCTCTACACGGTCCAGTGATCGTTTTATTTTTTTGTCGAATTTTGAGAATTTTTTTTTTTTTTTCTCGAAAACGAGCTCGACGACCTGCACTTTTGACGACGCCATCGTGTTCCCCGGATTTTTTCCTGCAAGATAGCGTGTCTATTTTTTGTCCTACGACGATTTTTGACGCCGGAGCGGTGTTTCGGAGCAGAGCGGACTTAGAAACTTTCGCGCGTCGACCGCCGGAGCGATCGCTCCAGGCTGTTTTTCGTCAATAACTCGAAAACGAGCACGGTAACGCTCATTTTCGCCCGTACGATACTTGTACCGTTTACCGTTGGCTACCTGGTAGATGGTTTTTTTTTTTTTTATCTCGAAGTTTGAGAGCTTTTTTAATTTTTTCCACAAAAACGAGCACGTGAACGCCAATTTTCGTCTATACGATTCTTATGCAGTTTTATATTCTCTACACGGTCCACTGATCGTTTTATTTTTTTGTCGAATTTTCAGAATTTTTTTTTTTTTTTCTCGAAAACGAGCTCGACGACCTGCACTTTTGACGACGCCATCGTGTTCCCCGGATTTTTTCCTGCAAGATAGCGTGTCTATTTTTTGTCCTACGACGATTTTTGACGCCGGAGCGATGATTCGGAGCAGAGCGGACTTAGAAACTTTCGCGCGTCGACCGCCGGAGCGATCGCTCCAGGCTGTTTTTCGTCAATAACTCGAAAACGAGCACGGTAACGCTCATTTTCGCCCGTACGATACTTGTACCGTTTACCGTTGGCTACCTGGTAGATGGTTTTTTTTTTTTTTATCTCGAAGTTTGAGAGCTTTTTTAATTTTTTCAACAAAAACGAGCACGTGAACGCCAATTTTCGTCTATACGATTCTTATGCAGTTTTATATTCTCTACACGGTCCACTGATCGTTTTATTTTTTTGTCGAATTTTGAGAATTTTTTTTTTTTTTTCTCGAAAACGAGCTCGACGACCTGCACTTTTGACGACGCCATCGTGTTCCCCGGATTTTTTCCTGCAAGATAGGGTGGCGATTTTTTGTCCTACGACGATTTTTGACGCCGGAGCGATGATTCGGAGCAGAGCGGACTTAGAAACTTTCGCGCGTCGACCGCCGGACCGATCGCTCCAGGCTGTTTTTCGTCAATAACTCGAAAACGAGCACGGTAACGCTCGTTTTCGCCCGTACGATACTTGTACCGTTTACCGTTGGCTACCTGGTAGACGGTTTTTTTTTTTTTTATCTCGAAGTTTGAGAGCTTTTTTAATTTTTTCCACAAAAACGAGCACGTGAACGCCAATTTTCGTCTATACGATTCTTATGCAGTTTTATATTGTCTACACGGTCCACTGATCGTTTTATTTTTTTGTCGAATTTTGAGAATTTTTTTTTTTTTTTCTCGAAAACGAGCTCGACGACCTGCACTTTTGACGACGCCATCGTGTTCCCCGGATTTTTTCCTGCAAGATAGCGTGTCTATTTTTTGTCCTACGACGATTTTTGACGCCGGAGCGGTGTTTCGGAGCAGAGCGGACTTAGAAACTTTAGCGCGTCGACCGCCGGAGCGATCGCTCCAGGCTGTTTTTCGTCAATAACTCGAAAACGAGCACGGTAACGCTCATTTTCGCCCGTACGATACTTGTACCGTTTACCGTTGGCTACCTGGTAGATGGTTCTTTTTTTTTTTATCTCGAAGTTTGAGAGCTTTTTTAATTTTTTCCACAAAAACGAGCACGTGAACGCCAATTTTCGTCTATACGATTCTTATGCAGTTTTATATTCTCTACACGGTCCACTGTTCGTTTTATTTTTTTGTCGAATTTTGAGAATTTTTTTTTTTTTTTCTCGAAAACGAGCTCGACGACCTGCACTTTTGACGACGCCATCGTGTTCCCCGGATTTTTTCCTGCAAGATAGGGTGGCGATTTTTTGTCCTACGACGATTTTTGACGCCGGAGCGATGATTCGGAGCAGAGCGGACTTAGAAACTTTCGCGCGTCGACCGCCGGACCGATCGCTCCAGGCTGTTTTTCGTCAATAACTCGAAAACGAGCACGGTAACGCTCGTTTTCGCCCGTACGATACTTGTACCGTTTACCGTTGGCTACCTGGCAGATGGTTTGTTTTTTTTTTATCTCGAATTTTGAGAGCTTTTTTAACTTTTTTCTCAAAAACGAGCACGTGAACGCCAATTTTGGTCTATACGATTCTTATGCAGTTTTAGATTCTCTACACGGTCCACTGATCGTTTTATTTTTTTGTCGAGTTTTGAGAATTTTTTTTTTTTTTTCTCGAAAACTAGCTCGACGACCTGCACTTTTGACGACGCCATCGTGTTCCCCGGATTTTTTCCTGCAAGATAGGCTGGCGATTTTTTGTCCTACTCCCATATTCGTGTCTTTTTGCTTAACGAAATCTTTTATATACTAATAACTTTTTAATAAAAAAACGTGCGACGGCAAAATCCGTCTTAGAGTCACTGGGGTGGTGACATGACAAAATATGTTAAGATCAGCCGCCCCTATGCGTAAAGTATGTCGTTTTTCCATTTTTTCACCCCGGAGCGACACCAACATTGTGTTGCAATTTTAAACCGCGCGGTTAAACGGCGGGCCAAACAGTCGCTGGTTTATGCAACAACAACCATCAAACTAGTAGGAGAATACACGCCCGTGATAGTATAGGAGATTCCCACTGTCCCTATCTTTTTTTTTATCTCGGACATATATATACCGGCTTATCGTCAATAACTCGAAAACCAGCACGTTAAGGCCAATTTTGGTCTATACGATTCTTATGCAGTTTTAGATTCTCTACACGGTCCAATGATCGTTTTATTTTTTTGTCGAATTTTGAGAATTTTTTTTTTTTTTTCTCGAAAACGAGCTCGACGACCTGCACTTTTGACGACGCCATCGTGTTCCCCGGATATTTTCCTGCAAGATAGCGTGTCTATTTTTTGTCCTACGACGATTTTTGACGCCGGAGCGGTGTTTCGGAGCAGAGCGGACTTGAAAACTTTCGCGCGTCGACCGCCGGAGCGATCGCTCCAGGCTGTTTTTCGTCAATAACTCGAAAACGAGCACGGTAACGCTCATTTTCGCCCGTACGATACTTGTACCGTTTACCGTTGGCTACCTGGTAGATGGTTTTTTTTTTTTTTATCTCGAAGTTTGAGAGCTTTTTTAATTTTTTCCACAAAAACGAGCACGTGAACGCCAATTTTCGTCTATACGATTCTTATGCAGTTTTATATTCTCTACACGGTCCACTGATCGTTTTATTTTTTTGTCGAATTTTGAGAATTTTTTTTTTTTTTTCTCGAAAACGAGCTCGACGACCTGCACTTTTGACGACGCCATCGTGTTCCCCGGATTTTTTCCTGCAAGATAGCGTGTCTATTTTTTGTCCTACGACGATTTTTGACGCCGGAGCGATGATTCGGAGCAGAGCGGACTTAGAAACTTTCGCGCGTCGACCGCCGGACCGATCGCTCCAGGCTGTTTTTCGTCAATAACTCGAAAACGAGCACGGTAACGCTCGTTTTCGCCCGTACGATACTTGTACCGTTTACCGTTGGCTACCTGGTAGATGGTTTTTTTTTTTTTTATCTCGAAGTTTGAGAGCTTTTTTAATTTTTTCCACAAAAACGAGCACGTGAACGCCAATTTTCGTCTGTACGATTCTTATGCAGTTTTAGATTCTCTACACGGTCCAATGATCGTTTTATTTTTTTGTCGAATTTTGAGAATTTTTTTTTTTTTTTCTCGAAAACGAGCTCGACGACCTGCACTTTTGACGACGCCATCGTGTTCCCCGGATTTTTTCCTGCAAGATAGGGTGGCGATTTTTTGTCCTACGACGATTTTTGACGCCGGAGCGGTGTTTCGGAGCAGAGCGGACTTAGAAACTTTCGCGCGTCGACCGCCGGAGCGATCGCTCCAGGCTGTTTTTCGTCAATAACTCGAAAACGAGCACGGTAACGCTCATTTTCGCCCGTACGATACTTGTACCGTTTACCGTTGGCTACCTGGTAGATGGTTTTTTTTTTTTTTATCTCGAAGTTTGAGAGCTTTTTTAATTTTTTCAACAAAAACGAGCACGTGAACGCCAATTTTCGTCTATACGATTCTTATGCAGTTTTATATTCTCTACACGGTCCAGTGATCGTTTTATTTTTTTGTCGAATTTTGAGAATTTTTTTTTTTTTTTCTCGAAAACGAGCTCGACGACCTGCACTTTTGACGACGCCATCGTGTTCCCCGGATTTTTTCCTGCAAGATAGGGTGGCGATTTTTTGTCCTACGACGATTTTTGACGCCGGAGCGATGATTCGGAGCAGAGCGGACTTAGAAACTTTCGCGCGTCGACCGCCGGACCGATCGCTCCAGGCTGTTTTTCGTCAATAACTCGAAAACGAGCACGGTAACGCTCGTTTTCGCCCGTACGATACTTGTACCGTTTACCGTTGGCTACCTGGTAGACGGTTTTTTTTTTTTTTATCTCGAAGTTTGAGAGCTTTTTTAATTTTTTCCACAAAAACGAGCACGTGAACGCCAATTTTCGTCTATACGATTCTTATGCAGTTTTATATTGTCTACACGGTCCACTGATCGTTTTATTTTTTTGTCGAATTTTGAGAATTTTTTTTTTTTTTTCTCGAAAACGAGCTCGACGACCTGCACTTTTGACGACGCCATCGTGTTCCCCGGATTTTTTCCTGCAAGATAGCGTGTCTATTTTTTGTCCTACGACGATTTTTGACGCCGGAGCGGTGTTTCGGAGCAGAGCGGACTTAGAAACTTTAGCGCGTCGACCGCCGGAGCGATCGCTCCAGGCTGTTTTTCGTCAATAACTCGAAAACGAGCACGGTAACGCTCATTTTCGCCCGTACGATACTTGTACCGTTTACCGTTGGCTACCTGGTAGATGGTTCTTTTTTTTTTTATCTCGAAGTTTGAGAGCTTTTTTAATTTTTTCCACAAAAACGAGCACGTGAACGCCAATTTTCGTCTATACGATTCTTATGCAGTTTTATATTCTCTACACGGTCCACTGTTCGTTTTATTTTTTTGTCGAATTTTGAGAATTTTTTTTTTTTTTTTCGAAAACGAGCTCGACGACCTGCACTTTTGACGACGCCATCGTGTTCCCCGGATTTTTTCCTGCAAGATAGGGTGGCGATTTTTTGTCCTACGACGATTTTTGACGCCGGAGCGATGATTCGGAGCAGAGCGGACTTAGAAACTTTCGCGCGTCGACCGCCGGACCGATCGCTCCAGGCTGTTTTTCGTCAATAACTCGAAAACGAGCACGGTAACGCTCGTTTTCGCCCGTACGATACTTGTACCGTTTACCGTTGGCTACCTGGCAGATGGTTTGTTTTTTTTTTATCTCGAATTTTGAGAGCTTTTTTAACTTTTTTCTCAAAAACGAGCACGTGAACGCCAATTTTGGTCTATACGATTCTTATGCAGTTTTAGATTCTCTACACGGTCCACTGATCGTTTTATTTTTTTGTCGAGTTTTGAGAATTTTTTTTTTTTTTTCTCGAAAACTAGCTCGACGACCTGCACTTTTGACGACGCCATCGTGTTCCCCGGATTTTTTCCTGCAAGATAGCGTGTCTATTTTTTGTCCTACGACGATTTTTGACGCCGGAGCGGTGTTTCGGAGCAGAGCGGACTTAGAAACTTTCGCGCGTCGACCGCCGGAGCGATCGCTCCAGGCTGTTTTTCGTCAATAACTCGAAAACGAGCACGGTAACGCTCATTTTCGCCCGTACGATACTTGTACCGTTTACCGTTGGCTACCTGGTAGACGGTTTTTTTTTTTTTTATCTCGAAGTTTGAGAGCTTTTTTAATTTTTTCCACAAAAACGAGCACGTGAACGCCAATTTTCGTCTATACGATTCTTATGCAGTTTTATATTGTCTACACGGTCCACTGATCGTTTTATTTTTTTGTCGAATTTTGAGAATTTTTTTTTTTTTTTCTCGAAAACGAGCTCGACGACCTGCACTTTTGACGACGCCATCGTGTTCCCCGGATTTTTTCCTGCAAGATAGCGTGTCTATTTTTTGTCCTACGACGATTTTTGACGCCGGAGCGGTGTTTCGGAGCAGAGCGGACTTAGAAACTTTAGCGCGTCGACCGCCGGAGCGATCGCTCCAGGCTGTTTTTCGTCAATAACTCGAAAACGAGCACGGTAACGCTCATTTTCGCCCGTACGATACTTGTACCGTTTACCGTTGGCTACCTGGTAGATGGTTCTTTTTTTTTTTATCTCGAAGTTTGAGAGCTTTTTTAATTTTTTCCACAAAAACGAGCACGTGAACGCCAATTTTCGTCTATACGATTCTTATGCAGTTTTATATTCTCTACACGGTCCACTGTTCGTTTTATTTTTTTGTCGAATTTTGAGAATTTTTTTTTTTTTTTTCGAAAACGAGCTCGACGACCTGCACTTTTGACGACGCCATCGTGTTCCCCGGATTTTTTCCTGCAAGATAGGGTGGCGATTTTTTGTCCTACGACGATTTTTGACGCCGGAGCGATGATTCGGAGCAGAGCGGACTTAGAAACTTTCGCGCGTCGACCGCCGGACCGATCGCTCCAGGCTGTTTTTCGTCAATAACTCGAAAACGAGCACGGTAACGCTCGTTTTCGCCCGTACGATACTTGTACCGTTTACCGTTGGCTACCTGGCAGATGGTTTGTTTTTTTTTTATCTCGAATTTTGAGAGCTTTTTTAACTTTTTTCTCAAAAACGAGCACGTGAACGCCAATTTTGGTCTATACGATTCTTATGCAGTTTTAGATTCTCTACACGGTCCACTGATCGTTTTATTTTTTTGTCGAGTTTTGAGAATTTTTTTTTTTTTTTCTCGAAAACTAGCTCGACGACCTGCACTTTTGACGACGCCATCGTGTTCCCCGGATTTTTTCCTGCAAGATAGCGTGTCTATTTTTTGTCCTACGACGATTTTTGACGCCGGAGCGGTGTTTCGGAGCAGAGCGGACTTAGAAACTTTCGCGCGTCGACCGCCGGAGCGATCGCTCCAGGCTGTTTTTCGTCAATAACTCGAAAACGAGCACGGTAACGCTCATTTTCGCCCGTACGATACTTGTACCGTTTACCGTTGGCTACCTGGTAGACGGTTTTTTTTTTTTTTATCTCGAAGTTTGAGAGCTTTTTTAATTTTTTCCACAAAAACGAGCACGTGAACGCCAATTTTCGTCTATACGATTCTTATGCAGTTTTATATTGTCTACACGGTCCACTGATCGTTTTATTTTTTTGTCGAATTTTGAGAATTTTTTTTTTTTTTTCTCGAAAACGAGCTCGACGACCTGCACTTTTGACGACGCCATCGTGTTCCCCGGATTTTTTCCTGCAAGATAGCGTGTCTATTTTTTGTCCTACGACGATTTTTGACGCCGGAGCGGTGGTTCGGAGCAGAGCGGACTTAGAAACTTTAGCGCGTCGACCGCCGGAGCGATCGCTCCAGGCTGTTTTTCGTCAATAACTCGAAAACGAGCACGGTAACGCTCATTTTCGCCCGTACGATACTTGTACCGTTTACCGTTGGCTACCTGGTAGATGGTTCTTTTTTTTTTTATCTCGAAGTTTGAGAGCTTTTTTAATTTTTTCCACAAAAACGAGCACGTGAACGCCAATTTTCGTCTATACGATTCTTATGCAGTTTTATATTCTCTACACGGTCCACTGTTCGTTTTATTTTTTTGTCGAATTTTGAGAATTTTTTTTTTTTTTTTCGAAAACGAGCTCGACGACCTGCACTTTTGACGACGCCATCGTGTTCCCCGGATTTTTTCCTGCAAGATAGGGTGGCGATTTTTTGTCCTACGACGATTTTTGACGCCGGAGCGATGATTCGGAGCAGAGCGGACTTAGAAACTTTCGCGCGTCGACCGCCGGACCGATCGCTCCAGGCTGTTTTTCGTCAATAACTCGAAAACGAGCACGGTAACGCTCGTTTTCGCCCGTACGATACTTGTACCGTTTACCGTTGGCTACCTGGCAGATGGTTTGTTTTTTTTTTATCTCGAATTTTGAGAGCTTTTTTAACTTTTTTCTCAAAAACGAGCACGTGAACGCCAATTTTGGTCTATACGATTCTTATGCAGTTTTAGATTCTCTACACGGTCCACTGATCGTTTTATTTTTTTGTCGAGTTTTGAGAATTTTTTTTTTTTTTTCTCGAAAACTAGCTCGACGACCTGCACTTTTGACGACGCCATCGTGTTCCCCGGATTTTTTCCTGCAAGATAGCGTGTCTATTTTTTGTCCTACGACGATTTTTGACGCCGGAGCGGTGTTTCGGAGCAGAGCGGACTTAGAAACTTTCGCGCGTCGACCGCCGGAGCGATCGCTCCAGGCTGTTTTTCGTCAATAACTCGAAAACGAGCACGGTAACGCTCATTTTCGCCCGTACGATACTTGTACCGTTTACCGTTGGCTACCTGGTAGATGGTTTTTTTTTTTTTTATCTCGAAGTTTGAGAGCTTTTTTAATTTTTTCCACAAAAACGAGCACGTGAACGCCAATTTTCGTCTATACGATTCTTATGCAGTTTTATATTCTCTACACGGTCCACTGATCGTTTTATTTTTTTGTCGAATTTTGAGAATTTTTTTTTTTTTTTCTCGAAAACGAGCTCGACGACCTGCACTTTTGACGACGCCATCGTGTTCCCCGGATTTTTTCCTGCAAGATAGCGTGTCGATTTTTTGTCCTAGCTCAATTATTAAGGAAGTTACGGTTTCTTGATTTTTCGGTATGTTCGAACTGGTCTTTTAGGCGGGCGCTCGGTCGCGCGGTGCTTTCGCATCGACCGACGTACCGATCGGCGGCGACGGTTTTTCGTCTATATCTCGAAAACTAGTACGCTAACACATATTTTGACCTATATGATATTTGTTCAGTGTAATTTTTTCTATCTGGTAGGCTGGTTTTTTTTTTTTTATCTCGAATTTTTTGAACGTTTTTGTTTTTTTCTCGAAAACTAGCGCGACGACCGATATTTTTAACTACGGTTTTGAATTCGTCTAATTTTTGCCTACAAGATAGCGTGTCGAGTTTTTGTTCTGCGACGATTTTGACCATTTTTTCATTTTTTTCTCGAAAACGAGCACGGCAATCTATATTTTTAACGACGGCATCGTGTTCCCCTGCTTTTTTCCTACAAGATAGCGTTTTTTTTTTTTGCCCTAGCTCAATTATTAAGGAAATTACAGGTGTTGGTTTTCGCTCTAAGTTATAACAGGCCGTTCGGGCGGGCGGTTGGGTCGCGCGGTTCCCCCCATAAGCGGCCGTGCGTAAGCCCGTGCGTCGCCGGCGTTCCGGCGGGCGCCTCGGTACCTATAAGAGAAGCGACGGTCCGGTCGAGTCGGTCGGGGCAGCGTCGAGCGTACGGCTATTCTTCGACCTCGGTTGAGAAGCAGTCGTCGCTCCTCGGGATTTCATCCTGACTGTTCTGTATCGTGCTCGTTCCAGACTTTCTCCACACTGCATTGCCACGAGTCGGTGTCTTTGACCGAATGGCTCTTGAAGTGGTATAAGCGTCTCGAGTGACGTTGGTGACTTGTATACGTTTAAAATATGTATACTCGTACTATCCGAGCATCAACTCTTCAGTCCGAGCGATTGAAAATTTTGTGAAAACCATAAACTGGCACTACACTCTACGGAGCGTAGCTTAAAAGGCAAAAATTGTATGGAACTACGGTTCGTACTCTGGAAAGTGAGCAAAGAATGAAATACAGGTGTCTGACCTCGACATAACAGTACGGCGCCGAATACGTGCTTTCTCGACCAGCACATACGCGCTTTCTCGTTTTTGTCCAGCATGAATGCTTAGTCTTCGGGCCTGGCAATACGTGCTTCCACGATCGATGCCCAGCGTGAATAAGTGCCCGAGATGTTCAGCATGAGCGCAGCTCTACGTACTTTGTCGTTGTGGGATACCATTATACAATAATGTTCTGTTGTGAAGTAAAATACGAAACGAGAGAGTTTGGTGGTGACTCTGTCGAGAAAAAGCAAATATAAACGAGAGAGTTGGTGGTTTCTCTGTCGAGAAAAAGCAAATATAAACGAGAGAGAGTTGGTGGTGACTCTGTCGAGAAAAAGCAAATATAAGAGAGTTAGTTGGTGGTGGCTCTGTCGAGAAAAAGCAAATATAAGAGAGTTAGTTGGTGGTCGCTCTCTCGAAAAATGAAATTAAATTAAATAAACGAGAGTTTGGGGAGCTCTCGGAAAAGTGAAAGAAACTAAACGAAGGAGAGGGTTTTTGGTGGTACCCTCTCTATACATATATAATATTATAACACAAGAGAGGAAGAGGTGGCTCTCAAGTCTTTCGAACGAAAGACTAAAATTTGATGTTGAAAGAAGGAGTTTTTTATGTGTCGTCGTCCGTTCTCCTTCAGAGTCGGCGACGAAGAATAAAATTGAGAGAATATTACAAAAGAACTTTACTCAAGTTCCCTGGTT
>NW_027488396.1:55000-57500 GCF_051014445.1 Colletes latitarsis
GCCCAAGGATCTACAGCCGAGGAACGAGACGCCGTCGAACATCGTTTCGCGACGTTCCTTTACGGTTTGAACTTGCGTATCCCGCTTTGCCCGGTGGCGTGTGTGCTCGTCGTCGTGCTCCGAACGAAACGTCCTGATGACGGCGAGGAAGTAATAAAATAATATACATCCTTACGGGTAGCCTGAAGCGAATCGCAAACGAACGACAACGCGTCGATTGTGCGGCCATCGTTGCTCGCGCGACTAACGACGACCAGCCGAGAAGGCTGTAGTTTATCGCATCGATTTCATCGAGCAACCGATGGACGCTGCCGCGTTCGTTCGTAAATGAATGTTATACATACTCACGGATAGCCTGAGGCGAATAATCGCAAACGACGACGCGTCGATTGTGCGGCCATCGTTGCTCGCGCGACTAACGACGATCAGCCGAGACGGCTGTAGTTTATCGCATCGATTTCATCGAGCAACCGATGGACGCTGCCGCGTTCGTTCGTAAATGAATGTTATACATACTCACGGATAGCCTGAGGCGAATAATCGCAAACGACGACGCGTCGATTGTGCGGCCATCGTTGCTCGCGCGACTAACGACGATCAGCCGAGACGGCTGTAGTTTATCGCATCGATTTCATCGAGCAACCGATGGACGCTGCCGCGTTCGTTCGTAAATGAATGTTATACATACTCACGGATAGCCTGAGGCGAATAATCGCAAACGACGACGCGTCGATTGTGCGGCCATCGTTGCTCGCGCGACTAACGACGATCAGCCGAGACGGCTGTAGTTTATCGCATCGATTTCATCGAGCAACCGATGGACGCTGCCGCGTTCGTTCGTAAATGAATGTTATACATACTCACGGATAGCCTGAGGCGAATGATCGCAAACGACGACGCGTCGATTTTGCGGCCATCGTTGCTCGCGCGACTAACGACGACCAGCCGAGAAGGCTGTAGTTTATCGCATCGATTTCATCGAGCAACCGATGGGCGCTGCCGCGTTCGTTCGTATATGAATATTATACATACTCACGGATAGCCAGAGGCGAATAATCGCAAACGACGACGCGTCGATTTTGCGGCCATCGTTGCTCGCGCGACTAACGACGACCAGCCGAGACGGCTGTAGTTTATCGCATCGATTTCATCGAGCAACCGGTGGACGCTGCCGCGTTCGTTCGTAAATGAATAATATACATACTCATGGCTAACTTGAGGCGAATAATCGCAAACGACGACGCGTCGATTTTGCGGCCATCGTTGCTCGCGCGACTAACGACGACCAGCCGAAACGGCTGTAGTTTATCGCATCGATTTCATCGAGCAACCGATGGACGCTGCCGCGTTCGTTCGTAAATGAATAATATACATACTCATGGCTAACTTGAGGCGAATAATCGCAAACGACGACGCGTCGATTTTGCGGCCATCGTTGCTCGCGCGACTAACGACGACCAGCCGAAACGGCTGTAGTTTATCGCATCGATTTCATCGAGCAACCGATGGACGCTGCCGCGTTCGTTCGTAAATGAATAATATACATACTCATGGCTAACTTGAGGCGAATAATCGCAAACGACGACGCGTCGATTTTGCGGCCATCGTTGCTCGCGCGACTAACGACGACCAGCCGAAACGGCTGTAGTTTATCGCATCGATTTCATCGAGCAACCGATGGACGCTGCCGCGTTCGTTCGTAAATGAATAATATACATACTCATGGCTAACTTGAGGCGAATAATCGCAAACGACGACGCGTCGATTTTGCGGCCATCGTTGCTCGCGCGACTAACGACGACCAGCCGAAACGGCTGTAGTTTATCGCATCGATTTCATCGAGCAACCGATGGACGCTGCCGCGTTCGTTCGTAAATGAATGTTATACATACTCATGGCTAACTTGAGGCGAATAATCGCAAACGACGACGCGTCGATTTTGCGGCCATCGTTGCTCGCGCGACTAACGACGACCAGCCGAGACGGCTGTAGTTTATCGCATCGATTTCATCGAGCAACCGATGGACGCTGCCGCGTTCGTTCGTAAATGAATAATATACATACTCATGGCTAACGTGAGGCGAATAATCGCAAACGACGACGCGTCGATTGTGCGGCCATCCGTTGCTCGCGCGACTAACGACGACCAGCCGAGAAGGCTGTAGTTTATCGCATCGATTTCATCGAGCAACCGATGGGCGCTGCCGCGTGCGTTCGCCCGATTGCGCGTGAAGTTACTGTTCGGAACCAAGAATATACGGGTGTATTATACCCGTTTGGTCGCAGCCACGCGCAAAGGCTTTTGAATGTACTGTACGCCCGGCCGTCGAACGATGGTTTTCCGTCATTCAGGAAACAAAAAGAAACTTTTGTCGTCGATATGGCGCGTTCAATCCTCCGTCGATACGCTGGTCGGAGGTGCGAACATCGAATATTTTTAAAGCAAAGAACAAGGAGCATTTTTAAATACAAAGAGAAAAATTGTAAATTGTATATGATT
>NW_027488396.1:62500-67500 GCF_051014445.1 Colletes latitarsis
CCCAGCCTGTTGAGCGAAAGAAAAGAAAGAAAGAAAGAAAGAAAGAAGGAAAGAAAGAAAGAAAGAGAGAAAGAAAGAAAGAGAGAGAACGAAAGAGACAAAAACGAAAAAGGGGCTATATGCCCCTTTTTCACTTTGAGCAAATATAGAGATTGAAGGGAATGATCATAAAAAAGGGGCTATATGCCCCTTTTTTGCTTTAAGGGCTTTTTAAGCCCGCCACGACGTCTGTGCTGTGTCAAAAGCAATACGCCGCTGGCATTTTTAAAAAAAAATGCCGGCGAAAGCAATACGCCGCTGGACTTAGTCCAATTCAGCGCACCAAAACATCTGGTGACAGACGTCGAAATGTCCGGAAGGCCGACGGACCGAACCAAGTGACAACACTAGCACCAAGACCTGAAAAGGAAAGAAAGAGACAAATAATGCAGGAATCGAACATCTACCAAAATAAGAACCAAAATGTCTCAGAATGAAGAGGTCTCAAAACCCTCAGGGACAGTGGTGTGAGTGGTACACGCCACTGTACGGGTAGCGAACCCGAGGAGCCTGAGCACCCATACCGTAAATCCCCTGTTGGTCGTCGCAACGACCCATTCGCAACTCCTCTCGGTCTTGCCTATGGTACGCGACGGCAGCGGAAACGGGGGGCTTGGCTTTACCGCCCGGCCTGCGAGAATGGCAACTCTTCAAACGGCCTCCAAATCCTAAGCTCTGCTTCGTGGTGATGGGATGAATGGTTGGGGGGGTAGCCCCAACCCCAAGCGAACAACACTGGGGTACCTGCCGACCCCCTGGTGATGGCATGCTCGGCCTCAGGGCACCGTGTGTCAGGCCTGTCCTGGAATGGCGGCTCTTCCCGGACAGTATCAAAACCGACCATACTCGTGGGATTCTTATGGATAACACAAATACAAAACACAAAAACAAAACAAAGGAAACGACATTGGCAACACAAAAGGAAAAAGAAAAGGAAAAAGGCAAAAGGAACACGAAAGCGAAGGCGAAAAGAACCTTCCTTAGTCAGGTGACAGCGGACAGCTCTACGGATAGTAGCAGCGGTAGCTCTGACGAAAGCGAGGCAATGAGCGCGGCAGAACTCAGGTCTACTGAGAAGTGCTGCGAAAATGAAAAGAAGGCCATCCCCCCTCGCAAGAGGAAGATGGTCGAAAAGGAAGCGTCCGACACCGACGAAGCGCTCATGCAAATGACTACAAGGAGCATGTTGCAAAAGCCACAACCGGAGCCTACACCACCGGAACCGGTTGAAAGGGTCAAAACCCAAAGAAGTGAATTAGAACACTATCTTCTGAATGAGACAGAGATAGACAAAAAAGATATTGGAACCATTATGGCAAAATGGGGGATTATGGAGAGTATTCTCTATAATCTCATCATAGAAAATGAAAAGCTAAAAGCCATAAACGAGCAGAAGGGCCCAGCGCTCTCCTACTCGCAGGTGGCTAGCTTAAGCAAGGGGCAGACCTGCACCCCAATCACCAAAGTAGGACCTGCTCCGGCCACCAAACCGGTGGGTCCGAAGAAGGCAGGCGAGGTCATCCTCGTGAGGCCTTCAAAAGAGACCGATAAGAGAACCAATGAGGAGATCAAGCTCAGCATTACAAAAGAGCTAAAGAGCATCCGCTCTAAGCTCCATGTAAAGGGCATTCGGCAGATGAGGAGTAAAGGACTCATCATAGAAGTCGAAAATAAAAGCGATGCGGACTTGATTAAGAGTGTCTCGCTTCAAAAAGCGGGCCTCAAAATCGAAGATCCGAAAAAACAGAGCCCTAACATCATAATTTATGATGTTGAAAAGGAGCACTCCCCTGATGAGCTCAAAACTGAATTGATTCAGAAAAACTTCCACGACAAGAGCGATAAGGAAGTCGAAATGCTTGAAAGAGGTATCTCTTTCAGGCACTCCTTCAAAGCGAAGGACAGCGAAAAAGTAAACTGGATCGTGGAAACTCCCGGTCCGGTTTACAAGGAATTGACGGCTAGAGGAAAGGTGTTCATGATGTGGTCATCGTATCGCATCAGGGAATACCTGAATTATACGAGATGCTTTAAGTGTCACGGGTTCGGGCATCTAGCAAAGAATTGCAGTGCGCCGAACCAACTTTGCGAAAAATGTGGTTCCAAGGACCACCTTAAGGAAAAATGCACAGTCAAAGATGCGCCAAAATGCGTCAACTGTGCAAGGGCGAAAAGGAGTGACGTGAATCACTCAGTCAAAGACAAGAACTGTCCCGTATTTGTACGGTACGCGGACATGGTGAAGACTAAGATCAACTGGACATGATCATCGCCCAGATCAATGCTCAGAGGTCGGCTGCAGCAGCAGCAAATATACTAAACAGAATCCAAAAGGATAGTATAGACATCATCTGTGTACAAGAACCTTATACATACGGCAACAAGGTTAAAGGGTATTCTACAAGTGTCACGACAATCCAACCAGACACTGAGTCTCCTTGGGTAGCGACAATAATCGCAAACAACAATATTCAGGCGTTTCAATTAAATGCAGATAAAGACCGTCATATCATGACAGTACACATACAATATGGGCAAACTAACTTCTTTTTAGTAAACGTGTACTGTCAATACTCATTGGAGATCGATCCAATACTGACAAGACTGCAAAAATCACTGGACAGCTTGAAAAATGAAAAAGTATTGATAACAATGGACTCTAATGCTCACTCGGTACTATGGTATTCCAGCCAAACTGACAACAGGGGAAGGAAAATGGAGGATTTTATCCTCCAAAACAACCTGAACCTGCTGAATCAGCCAAATCAAGCACCCACTTTTCTAACCAATAGAGGCGAATCGAATATTGACCTGACACTTGCATCGATGAGCCTAGTAAACAGCTTAACAGACTGGAAAGTGTGGCCTGACTGCAACGTCAGCGACCACAGCTTAATTACAATGAAGTTGGGAATCAGAAGTAGAGACAACACACATCTCTCCCACCGCAGCGGATACAACATCCGCAGGGCGGACTGGGAGAGATTTAACGTAGAAGCAGATAACCGCATCACTGACGCCTTTCTGCAAAGAATAGGCACAGTGACTGCAGAAAGAGCAGCGAATAAACTTACCAGAGTGCTGAGAGACATTAGTGACATTGCAATACCCAAAATTAGAAACCGACCTGCGCGGGTCCCTTGGTGGACCCAAGAACTGACAAACCTAAGGAGGTCAGCGACTAGAGCCAGAAGGCAGCTCGCTAGAGCAAGACGGCTCAACAACGTGCACGACGTAGAAAACCTAAGAGCTCAGTACAGGAGAGCAAGAAATCGATACACAAAGATGATCAAAGAACAGAAGACACTGGCCTGGCAAAACTTTGTCTATACTGAAGGAAATAGAGATCCTTGGAGTTTAGTATATAAAATAATCCGGGAAAAAGTAAATAGCGAAGAAACTTTTTCATCCCTTAAACTTCCAGATGGCAATTACACAAAGACATGGAAGGAAACCATGGAAGCCATTTTAAAGAAAGTGGTGCCGCAAGGGCAAAACCTAACCGATGAGCGAGCACACATGGTACTGAAGGAGGAAATCTCCTCATACAGTAACCAAAATATGGAAAGAAAAATTACTGGGAAGGAAGTAAGGGATGCGGCTAAGAAATGTAAGAACAGAAAAGCCCCTGGACTTGATGAAATCAAACCCGAGATCATCAAGAAAATAATCGACCTCAAAGAGCACGTCCTAGTTGAAGTCTTCAACAAGTGCCTAACAGACTCGGTCTTCCCCAAGACTTGGAAGTCGGCACTATTAAGAATCATTCCTAAAGGAAAGGACAGGGATCCGGCAAGTGTCAGCTCTTACCGGCCCATATCGCTCCTCTCATCCATTGGCAAAATTTTCGAGAGGATTATAGTTAACCGTATCGATGATACATACAGAAACAGGGGACTGGAACACCCCAGGCAATACGGCTTTAAAAGCCGAAAATCAACCGAGGATGCACTACTCGGGTTGAAGAGTGGAGTGAAAGGGTCGAACAAAAAGTACGTTATAGCACTTTTTGTGGACATTGAGGGTGCGTTTGACAATCTGTGGTGGCCCGCTATCGAAAAGAGACTAGTCGACGCGAACTGTAGCTCCAACCTGGTCAGATTGGTGAAGAGCTACTTTAAAAGAAGGGACGTACAAGTAAGATCAAGGTACGAAAAGGTAACCACGCGTATGCGAAAAGGGTGTCCGCAGGGGTCAATTATTGGCCCAAAGGCCTGGTGCTGGTGCATGGACACCCTTTTACATACCTACACCAACACCTTCGATGCCGATGAGCTCGAGGTGGTTGCATACGCGGACGACTTGGCTATCCTTATAAAAGCGAACACGCGAAGCGAACTAGAGACCTCTGGAAGCAGGGCCACGGAAATACTGCACGACTGGTGCAAGCTACACAGGTTGCAAGTCTCCCCCTCAAAGACCCAAGCAATGGTGATGAAAGGAAAGTTGGATGCGGCAAGACCCCCAACAATAAGAATCACGGGAGAAACGATAAGGTTTGTAGACCAAACCAAATACCTTGGCGTGATCGTGGATAAGAAGTTGAACTTCTTAAACCACGTTAAGAACATTAGAGTCAAACTCTCTCGATTTATATTAAATCTAAGGAGAGTAGCGCACCAAGAATGGGGGATTAAATCCCACATCTTGGATGTGCTATATAAAGCTGTCTTCCTACCCATAGTCACTTACGGCTGTGTGGTATGGTATGACAAAGTAACGCATTCACACGTGAAGAGAAACCTCGATGCTGTGCAACGAGTAATGTTACTCCTAATGACGAAAGCATGCAGGACCACATCAACTGAAGCGATGCAGGTCATCAGCGGAAATCTGCCTCTAGATCTAGAGGTTGTGAGAGTTGGTATCATGTCTCAAGTCAGGAGAAATCTCCGTGTCGAATGGAAACAATATTCCTTTCGGCCAGTTGAAAATCCAAGAGCCATAAACCTCAAAGAGGA
>NW_027488396.1:72500-87500 GCF_051014445.1 Colletes latitarsis
AGACCTAACCCAGTCCTAACCCAGAAATACCCCAGACCTGACCCAGACCTAACCCAGACCTAACCCAGCCCTAACCCAGACCTAACCCAGACCTAACCCAGACCTAACCCAGAAATAACCCAGACCTAACCCAGACCTAACCCAGTCCTAACCCAGTACTAACCCAGTCCTAACCCAGACCTAATCCAGTCCTAACCCAGACCTAACCCAGACCTAACCCAGACCTAACCCAGACCTAACCCAGAAATAACCCAGACCTAACCCAGACCTAACCCAGTCCTAACCCAGTCCTAACCCAGTCCTAACCCAGTCTTAAACCAGTCCTAACTCAGACCTAACCGAGACGTAACCCAGACCTTATCCAATTCAGTCCTAACACAGTCCATATTCATTTTTTTTTTTTTTTTTTGTTTTTTTTTTTTTATTTCTGTTTTAGATACCGAAGGAGATCCTTGGATAGGCACCCATGCCTCAGAAGAATATATGGGTAGTTTGAGAATCTGACTCACCATACCCCACAAGTGTCTCATCCGTCTTTACTCATTCAGACACCACTCATGCCAACAAGCATCCCGGGACGCAGGCGAAACTGCTCTCCGCATTACTTCACCTAACCAATTCTAAACTAGCCCTAACGCAGTTCCAATACAGTCATTACAAAATGGGCTAGGTCTGGGCCAGTGTTGCGGGGGTTTGGGGCGCGCAGACCCCAGTCAGCAAAACGAATTCAATATGATGCTGTTCAATTTAATATGATACCGCTATTACAAAGGGGGTTAGGTCTGGGCTAGTGTAGCGGGGGACTGGGGGGCGCAGACCCCTGTCAGCAAAACGAATTCAATATGATGCTGCTCAATTTAATTTGATACCGCTATTACAAAATGGGTTAGGTCTGGGCTGGTGTAGCGGGGGTTTGGGGGGCGCAGACCCCAGTCAGCAAAACGAATTCAATATGATGCTGTTCAATTTAATTTGATACCGCTATTACAAAATGGGTTAGGTCTGGGCTAGTGTAGCGGGGGTTTGGGGGGCGCAGACCCCTGTCAGCAAAACGAATTTAGTACGATGCTGTTCAATTTAATTTGATACCGCTATTACAAAATGGGTTAGGTCTGGGCTAGTGTAGCGGGGGTTTGGGGGGCGCAGCCCCCCATTCAGCAAAACGAATTATGTACGATGCTGTTCAATTTAATATGATACCACTATTACAAAGTGGGTTAGGTCTGGGCTAGTGTAGCGGGGGTCTGGGGGGCGCAGACCCCTGTCAGCAAAACGAATTCAATATGATGCTGTTCAATTTAATTTGATACAGCTATTACAAAATGGGTTAGGTCTGGGCTAGTGTAGCGGGGGTTTGGGGGGCGCAGCCCCCCATTCAGCAAAACGAATTATGTACGATGCTGTTCAATTTAATATGATACCACTATTACAAAGTGGGTTAGGTCTGGGCTAGTGTAGCGGGGGTCTGGGGGGCGCAGACCCCAGTCAGCAAAACGAATTCAATATGATGCTGTTCAATTTAATTTGATACCGCTATTACAAAATGGGTTAGGTCTGGGCTAGTGTAGCGGGGGTTTGGGGGGCGCAGCCCCCCATTCAGCAAAACGAATTTAGTACGATGCTGTTCAATTTAATATGATACCGCTATTACAAAGTGGGTTAGGTCCGGGCTAGTGTTGCGGGGGTCTGGGGCGCGCAGACCCCAGTCAGCAAAACGAATTCAACATGATGCTGTTCAATTTAATATGATACCGCTATTACAAAGGGGGTTAGGTCTGGGCTAGTGTAGCGGGGGTCTGGGGGGCGCAGACCCCTGTCAGCAAAACGAATTTAGTACGATGCTGTTCAATTTAATTTGATACCGCTATTACAAAATGGGTTAGGTCTGGGCTAGTGTAGCGGGGGTTTGGGGGGCGCAGCCCCCCATTCAGCAAAACGAATTAAGTACGATGCTGTTCAATTTAATATGATACCACTATTACAAAGTGGGTTAGGTCTGGGCTATTGTAGCGGGGGTCTGGGGGGCGCAGACCCCAGTCGGCAAAACGAATTCAATATGATGCTGTTCAATTTAGTTTGATACCGCTATTACAAAATGGGTTAGGTCTGGGCTAGTGTAGCGGGGGTTTGGGGGGCGCAGCCCCCCATTCAGCAAAACGAATTTAGTACGATGCTGTTCAATTTAATGTGATACCGCTATTACAAAGTGGGTTAGGTCCGGGCTAGTGTTGCGGGGGTCTGGGGCGCGCAGACCCCAGTCAGCAAAACGAATTCAATATGATGCTGTTCAATTTAATATGATACCGCTATTACAAAGGGGGTTAGGTCTGGGCTAGTGTAGCGGGGGTCTGGGGGGCGCAGACCCCTGTCAGCAAAACGAATTTAGTACGATGCTGTTCAATTTAATTTGATACCGCTATTACAAAATGGGTTAGGTCTGGGCTAGTGTAGCGGGGGTTTGGGGGGCGCAGCCCCCCATTCAGCAAAACGAATTAAGTACGATGCTGTTCAATTTAATATGATACCACTATTACAAAGTGGGTTAGGTCTGGGCTATTGTAGCGGGGGTCTGGGGGGCGCAGACCCCAGTCAGCAAAACGAATTCAATATGATGCTGTTCAATTTAATTTGATACCGCTATTACAAAATGGGTTAGGTCTGGGCTAGTGTAGCGGGGGTTTGGGGGGCGCAGCCCCCCATTCAGCAAAACGAATTTAGTACGATGCTGTTCAATTTAATATGATACCGCTATTACAAAGTGGGTTAGGTCCGGGCTAGTGTTGCGGGGGTCTGGGGGGCGCAGCCCCCCAGTCAGCAAAACGAATTTAGTACGATGCTGTTCAATTTAATTTGATACCGCTATTACAAAATGGGTTAGGTCTGGGCTAGTGTAGCGGGGGTTTGGGGGGCGCAGCCCCCCATTCAGCAAAACGAATTAAGTACGATGCTGTTCAATTTAATATGATACCACTATTACAAAGTGGGTTTGGTCTGGGCTAGTGTAGCGGGGGTCTGGGGGGCGCAGACCCCAGTCAGCAAAACGAATTCAATATGATGCTGTTCAACCCCTCGGGAATTTTTAATTTCTGTTTTATTCACCGTAATGCTCATGGAACGTACTTTCACATTCTTGTTTTTTGCTTCACGAAAATTTTTGTACACTAATTACTTTTTAATAGGAAAACGTGCAACGGCAAACTCCTTCCTAGGGTCACTGGGAAGATGACATTGACAAAATATGTTAAGATCAGCCGCCCCTATGCGTAAAGTATGTCGTTTTTCCATTTTTTCGATCCGGAGCGACACCAACATTGTGTTGCAATTTTAAACTGCGCGGTTAAACGGCGGGCCAAACAGTCGGTGGTTTATGCAACAGCAACCATCAAACTAGTAGGAGAATACACGCCCGTGATAGTATAGGAGATTCCCACTGTCCCTATCTTTTTTTTTATCTCGGACATATATATACCGGCTTATCGTCAATAACTCGAAAACCAGCACGTTAAGGCCAATTTTGGTCTATACGATTCTTATGCAGTTTTAGATTCTCTACACGGTCCAATGATCGTTTTATTTTTTTGTCGAATTTTGAGAATTTTTTTTTTTTTTTCTCGAAAACGAGCTCGACGACCTGCACTTTTGACGACGCCATCGTGTTCCCCGGATTTTTTCCTGCAAGATAGGGTGGCGATTTTTTGTCCTACGACGATTTTTGACGCCGGAGCGATGATTCGGAGCAGAGCGGACTTAGAAACTTTCGCGCGTCGACCGCCGGACCGATCGCTCCAGGCTGTTTTTCGTCAATAACTCGAAAACGAGCACGGTAACGCTCGTTTTCGCCCGTACGATACTTGTACCGTTTACCGTTGGCTACCTGGCAGATGGTTTGTTTTTTTTTTATCTCGAATTTTGAGAGCTTTTTTAACTTTTTTCTCAAAAACGAGCACGTGAACGCCAATTTTCGTCTATACGATTCTTATGCAGTTTTATATTCTCTACACGGTCCAGTGATCGTTTTATTTTTTTGTCGAATTTTGAGAATTTTTTTTTTTTTTTCTCGAAAACGAGCTCGACGACCTGCACTTTTGACGACGCCATCGTGTTCCCCGGATTTTTTCCTGCAAGATAGCGTGTCTATTTTTTGTCCTACGACGATTTTTGACGCCGGAGCGGTGTTTCGGAGCAGAGCGGACTTAGAAACTTTCGCGCGTCGACCGCCGGAGCGATCGCTCCAGGCTGTTTTTCGTCAATAACTCGAAAACGAGCACGGTAACGCTCATTTTCGCCCGTATGATACTTGTACCGTTTACCGTTGGCTACCTGGTAGATGGTTTTTTTTTTTTTTATCTCGAAGTTTGAGAGCTTTTTTAATTTTTTCCACAAAAACGAGCACGTGAACGCCAATTTTCGTCTATACGATTCTTATGCAGTTTTATATTCTCTACACGGTCCACTGATCGTTTTATTTTTTTGTCGAATTTTCAGAATTTTTTTTTTTTTTTCTCGAAAACGAGCTCGACGACCTGCACTTTTGACGACGCCATCGTGTTCCCCGGATTTTTTCCTGCAAGATAGCGTGTCTATTTTTTGTCCTACGACGATTTTTGACGCCGGAGCGATGATTCGGAGCAGAGCGGACTTAGAAACTTTCGCGCGTCGACCGCCGGAGCGATCGCTCCAGGCTGTTTTTCGTCAATAACTCGAAAACGAGCACGGTAACGCTCATTTTCGCCCGTACGATACTTGTACCGTTTACCGTTGGCTACCTGGTAGATGGTTTTTTTTTTTTTTATCTCGAAGTTTGAGAGCTTTTTTAATTTTTTCAACAAAAACGAGCACGTGAACGCCAATTTTCGTCTATACGATTCTTATGCAGTTTTATATTCTCTACACGGTCCACTGATCGTTTTATTTTTTTGTCGAATTTTGAGAATTTTTTTTTTTTTTTCTCGAAAACGAGCTCGACGACCTGCACTTTTGACGACGCCATCGTGTTCCCCGGATTTTTTCCTGCAAGATAGGGTGGCGATTTTTTGTCCTACGACGATTTTTGACGCCGGAGCGATGATTCGGAGCAGAGCGGACTTAGAAACTTTCGCGCGTCGACCGCCGGACCGATCGCTCCAGGCTGTTTTTCGTCAATAACTCGAAAACGAGCACGGTAACGCTCGTTTTCGCCCGTACGATACTTGTACCGTTTACCGTTGGCTACCTGGTAGACGGTTTTTTTTTTTTTTATCTCGAAGTTTGAGAGCTTTTTTAATTTTTTCCACAAAAACGAGCACGTGAACGCCAATTTTCGTCTATACGATTCTTATGCAGTTTTATATTGTCTACACGGTCCACTGATCGTTTTATTTTTTTGTCGAATTTTGAGAATTTTTTTTTTTTTTTCTCGAAAACGAGCTCGACGACCTGCACTTTTGACGACGCCATCGTGTTCCCCGGATTTTTTCCTGCAAGATAGCGTGTCTATTTTTTGTCCTACGACGATTTTTGACGCCGGAGCGGTGTTTCGGAGCAGAGCGGACTTAGAAACTTTAGCGCGTCGACCGCCGGAGCGATCGCTCCAGGCTGTTTTTCGTCAATAACTCGAAAACGAGCACGGTAACGCTCATTTTCGCCCGTACGATACTTGTACCGTTTACCGTTGGCTACCTGGTAGATGGTTCTTTTTTTTTTTATCTCGAAGTTTGAGAGCTTTTTTAATTTTTTCCACAAAAACGAGCACGTGAACGCCAATTTTCGTCTATACGATTCTTATGCAGTTTTATATTCTCTACACGGTCCACTGTTCGTTTTATTTTTTTGTCGAATTTTGAGAATTTTTTTTTTTTTTTCTCGAAAACGAGCTCGACGACCTGCACTTTTGACGACGCCATCGTGTTCCCCGGATTTTTTCCTGCAAGATAGGGTGGCGATTTTTTGTCCTACGACGATTTTTGACGCCGGAGCGATGATTCGGAGCAGAGCGGACTTAGAAACTTTCGCGCGTCGACCGCCGGACCGATCGCTCCAGGCTGTTTTTCGTCAATAACTCGAAAACGAGCACGGTAACGCTCGTTTTCGCCCGTACGATACTTGTACCGTTTACCGTTGGCTACCTGGCAGATGGTTTGTTTTTTTTTTATCTCGAATTTTGAGAGCTTTTTTAACTTTTTTCTCAAAAACGAGCACGTGAACGCCAATTTTGGTCTATACGATTCTTATGCAGTTTTAGATTCTCTACACGGTCCACTGATCGTTTTATTTTTTTGTCGAGTTTTGAGAATTTTTTTTTTTTTTTCTCGAAAACTAGCTCGACGACCTGCACTTTTGACGACGCCATCGTGTTCCCCGGATTTTTTCCTGCAAGATAGGCTGGCGATTTTTTGTCCTACTCCCATATTCGTGTCTTTTTGCTTAACGAAATCTTTTATATACTAATAACTTTTTAATAAAAAAACGTGCGACGGCAAAATCCGTCTTAGAGTCACTGGGGTGGTGACATGACAAAATATGTTAAGATCAGCCGCCCCTATGCGTAAAGTATGTCGTTTTTCCATTTTTTCACCCCGGAGCGACACCAACATTGTGTTGCAATTTTAAACCGCGCGGTTAAACGGCGGGCCAAACAGTCGCTGGTTTATGCAACAACAACCATCAAACTAGTAGGAGAATACACGCCCGTGATAGTATAGGAGATTCCCACTGTCCCTATCTTTTTTTTTATCTCGGACATATATATACCGGCTTATCGTCAATAACTCGAAAACCAGCACGTTAAGGCCAATTTTGGTCTATACGATTCTTATGCAGTTTTAGATTCTCTACACGGTCCAATGATCGTTTTATTTTTTTGTCGAATTTTGAGAATTTTTTTTTTTTTTTCTCGAAAACGAGCTCGACGACCTGCACTTTTGACGACGCCATCGTGTTCCCCGGATATTTTCCTGCAAGATAGCGTGTCTATTTTTTGTCCTACGACGATTTTTGACGCCGGAGCGGTGTTTCGGAGCAGAGCGGACTTGAAAACTTTCGCGCGTCGACCGCCGGAGCGATCGCTCCAGGCTGTTTTTCGTCAATAACTCGAAAACGAGCACGGTAACGCTCATTTTCGCCCGTACGATACTTGTACCGTTTACCGTTGGCTACCTGGTAGATGGTTTTTTTTTTTTTTATCTCGAAGTTTGAGAGCTTTTTTAATTTTTTCCACAAAAACGAGCACGTGAACGCCAATTTTCGTCTATACGATTCTTATGCAGTTTTATATTCTCTACACGGTCCACTGATCGTTTTATTTTTTTGTCGAATTTTGAGAATTTTTTTTTTTTTTTCTCGAAAACGAGCTCGACGACCTGCACTTTTGACGACGCCATCGTGTTCCCCGGATTTTTTCCTGCAAGATAGCGTGTCTATTTTTTGTCCTACGACGATTTTTGACGCCGGAGCGATGATTCGGAGCAGAGCGGACTTAGAAACTTTCGCGCGTCGACCGCCGGACCGATCGCTCCAGGCTGTTTTTCGTCAATAACTCGAAAACGAGCACGGTAACGCTCGTTTTCGCCCGTACGATACTTGTACCGTTTACCGTTGGCTACCTGGTAGATGGTTTTTTTTTTTTTTATCTCGAAGTTTGAGAGCTTTTTTAATTTTTTCCACAAAAACGAGCACGTGAACGCCAATTTTCGTCTGTACGATTCTTATGCAGTTTTAGATTCTCTACACGGTCCAATGATCGTTTTATTTTTTTGTCGAATTTTGAGAATTTTTTTTTTTTTTTCTCGAAAACGAGCTCGACGACCTGCACTTTTGACGACGCCATCGTGTTCCCCGGATTTTTTCCTGCAAGATAGGGTGGCGATTTTTTGTCCTACGACGATTTTTGACGCCGGAGCGGTGTTTCGGAGCAGAGCGGACTTAGAAACTTTCGCGCGTCGACCGCCGGAGCGATCGCTCCAGGCTGTTTTTCGTCAATAACTCGAAAACGAGCACGGTAACGCTCATTTTCGCCCGTACGATACTTGTACCGTTTACCGTTGGCTACCTGGTAGATGGTTTTTTTTTTTTTTATCTCGAAGTTTGAGAGCTTTTTTAATTTTTTCAACAAAAACGAGCACGTGAACGCCAATTTTCGTCTATACGATTCTTATGCAGTTTTATATTCTCTACACGGTCCAGTGATCGTTTTATTTTTTTGTCGAATTTTGAGAATTTTTTTTTTTTTTTCTCGAAAACGAGCTCGACGACCTGCACTTTTGACGACGCCATCGTGTTCCCCGGATTTTTTCCTGCAAGATAGGGTGGCGATTTTTTGTCCTACGACGATTTTTGACGCCGGAGCGATGATTCGGAGCAGAGCGGACTTAGAAACTTTCGCGCGTCGACCGCCGGACCGATCGCTCCAGGCTGTTTTTCGTCAATAACTCGAAAACGAGCACGGTAACGCTCGTTTTCGCCCGTACGATACTTGTACCGTTTACCGTTGGCTACCTGGTAGACGGTTTTTTTTTTTTTTATCTCGAAGTTTGAGAGCTTTTTTAATTTTTTCCACAAAAACGAGCACGTGAACGCCAATTTTCGTCTATACGATTCTTATGCAGTTTTATATTGTCTACACGGTCCACTGATCGTTTTATTTTTTTGTCGAATTTTGAGAATTTTTTTTTTTTTTTCTCGAAAACGAGCTCGACGACCTGCACTTTTGACGACGCCATCGTGTTCCCCGGATTTTTTCCTGCAAGATAGCGTGTCTATTTTTTGTCCTACGACGATTTTTGACGCCGGAGCGGTGTTTCGGAGCAGAGCGGACTTAGAAACTTTAGCGCGTCGACCGCCGGAGCGATCGCTCCAGGCTGTTTTTCGTCAATAACTCGAAAACGAGCACGGTAACGCTCATTTTCGCCCGTACGATACTTGTACCGTTTACCGTTGGCTACCTGGTAGATGGTTCTTTTTTTTTTTATCTCGAAGTTTGAGAGCTTTTTTAATTTTTTCCACAAAAACGAGCACGTGAACGCCAATTTTCGTCTATACGATTCTTATGCAGTTTTATATTCTCTACACGGTCCACTGTTCGTTTTATTTTTTTGTCGAATTTTGAGAATTTTTTTTTTTTTTTTCGAAAACGAGCTCGACGACCTGCACTTTTGACGACGCCATCGTGTTCCCCGGATTTTTTCCTGCAAGATAGGGTGGCGATTTTTTGTCCTACGACGATTTTTGACGCCGGAGCGATGATTCGGAGCAGAGCGGACTTAGAAACTTTCGCGCGTCGACCGCCGGACCGATCGCTCCAGGCTGTTTTTCGTCAATAACTCGAAAACGAGCACGGTAACGCTCGTTTTCGCCCGTACGATACTTGTACCGTTTACCGTTGGCTACCTGGCAGATGGTTTGTTTTTTTTTTATCTCGAATTTTGAGAGCTTTTTTAACTTTTTTCTCAAAAACGAGCACGTGAACGCCAATTTTGGTCTATACGATTCTTATGCAGTTTTAGATTCTCTACACGGTCCACTGATCGTTTTATTTTTTTGTCGAGTTTTGAGAATTTTTTTTTTTTTTTCTCGAAAACTAGCTCGACGACCTGCACTTTTGACGACGCCATCGTGTTCCCCGGATTTTTTCCTGCAAGATAGCGTGTCTATTTTTTGTCCTACGACGATTTTTGACGCCGGAGCGGTGTTTCGGAGCAGAGCGGACTTAGAAACTTTCGCGCGTCGACCGCCGGAGCGATCGCTCCAGGCTGTTTTTCGTCAATAACTCGAAAACGAGCACGGTAACGCTCATTTTCGCCCGTACGATACTTGTACCGTTTACCGTTGGCTACCTGGTAGACGGTTTTTTTTTTTTTTATCTCGAAGTTTGAGAGCTTTTTTAATTTTTTCCACAAAAACGAGCACGTGAACGCCAATTTTCGTCTATACGATTCTTATGCAGTTTTATATTGTCTACACGGTCCACTGATCGTTTTATTTTTTTGTCGAATTTTGAGAATTTTTTTTTTTTTTTCTCGAAAACGAGCTCGACGACCTGCACTTTTGACGACGCCATCGTGTTCCCCGGATTTTTTCCTGCAAGATAGCGTGTCTATTTTTTGTCCTACGACGATTTTTGACGCCGGAGCGGTGTTTCGGAGCAGAGCGGACTTAGAAACTTTAGCGCGTCGACCGCCGGAGCGATCGCTCCAGGCTGTTTTTCGTCAATAACTCGAAAACGAGCACGGTAACGCTCATTTTCGCCCGTACGATACTTGTACCGTTTACCGTTGGCTACCTGGTAGATGGTTCTTTTTTTTTTTATCTCGAAGTTTGAGAGCTTTTTTAATTTTTTCCACAAAAACGAGCACGTGAACGCCAATTTTCGTCTATACGATTCTTATGCAGTTTTATATTCTCTACACGGTCCACTGTTCGTTTTATTTTTTTGTCGAATTTTGAGAATTTTTTTTTTTTTTTTCGAAAACGAGCTCGACGACCTGCACTTTTGACGACGCCATCGTGTTCCCCGGATTTTTTCCTGCAAGATAGGGTGGCGATTTTTTGTCCTACGACGATTTTTGACGCCGGAGCGATGATTCGGAGCAGAGCGGACTTAGAAACTTTCGCGCGTCGACCGCCGGACCGATCGCTCCAGGCTGTTTTTCGTCAATAACTCGAAAACGAGCACGGTAACGCTCGTTTTCGCCCGTACGATACTTGTACCGTTTACCGTTGGCTACCTGGCAGATGGTTTGTTTTTTTTTTATCTCGAATTTTGAGAGCTTTTTTAACTTTTTTCTCAAAAACGAGCACGTGAACGCCAATTTTGGTCTATACGATTCTTATGCAGTTTTAGATTCTCTACACGGTCCACTGATCGTTTTATTTTTTTGTCGAGTTTTGAGAATTTTTTTTTTTTTTTCTCGAAAACTAGCTCGACGACCTGCACTTTTGACGACGCCATCGTGTTCCCCGGATTTTTTCCTGCAAGATAGCGTGTCTATTTTTTGTCCTACGACGATTTTTGACGCCGGAGCGGTGTTTCGGAGCAGAGCGGACTTAGAAACTTTCGCGCGTCGACCGCCGGAGCGATCGCTCCAGGCTGTTTTTCGTCAATAACTCGAAAACGAGCACGGTAACGCTCATTTTCGCCCGTACGATACTTGTACCGTTTACCGTTGGCTACCTGGTAGACGGTTTTTTTTTTTTTTATCTCGAAGTTTGAGAGCTTTTTTAATTTTTTCCACAAAAACGAGCACGTGAACGCCAATTTTCGTCTATACGATTCTTATGCAGTTTTATATTGTCTACACGGTCCACTGATCGTTTTATTTTTTTGTCGAATTTTGAGAATTTTTTTTTTTTTTTCTCGAAAACGAGCTCGACGACCTGCACTTTTGACGACGCCATCGTGTTCCCCGGATTTTTTCCTGCAAGATAGCGTGTCTATTTTTTGTCCTACGACGATTTTTGACGCCGGAGCGGTGGTTCGGAGCAGAGCGGACTTAGAAACTTTAGCGCGTCGACCGCCGGAGCGATCGCTCCAGGCTGTTTTTCGTCAATAACTCGAAAACGAGCACGGTAACGCTCATTTTCGCCCGTACGATACTTGTACCGTTTACCGTTGGCTACCTGGTAGATGGTTCTTTTTTTTTTTATCTCGAAGTTTGAGAGCTTTTTTAATTTTTTCCACAAAAACGAGCACGTGAACGCCAATTTTCGTCTATACGATTCTTATGCAGTTTTATATTCTCTACACGGTCCACTGTTCGTTTTATTTTTTTGTCGAATTTTGAGAATTTTTTTTTTTTTTTTCGAAAACGAGCTCGACGACCTGCACTTTTGACGACGCCATCGTGTTCCCCGGATTTTTTCCTGCAAGATAGGGTGGCGATTTTTTGTCCTACGACGATTTTTGACGCCGGAGCGATGATTCGGAGCAGAGCGGACTTAGAAACTTTCGCGCGTCGACCGCCGGACCGATCGCTCCAGGCTGTTTTTCGTCAATAACTCGAAAACGAGCACGGTAACGCTCGTTTTCGCCCGTACGATACTTGTACCGTTTACCGTTGGCTACCTGGCAGATGGTTTGTTTTTTTTTTATCTCGAATTTTGAGAGCTTTTTTAACTTTTTTCTCAAAAACGAGCACGTGAACGCCAATTTTGGTCTATACGATTCTTATGCAGTTTTAGATTCTCTACACGGTCCACTGATCGTTTTATTTTTTTGTCGAGTTTTGAGAATTTTTTTTTTTTTTTCTCGAAAACTAGCTCGACGACCTGCACTTTTGACGACGCCATCGTGTTCCCCGGATTTTTTCCTGCAAGATAGCGTGTCTATTTTTTGTCCTACGACGATTTTTGACGCCGGAGCGGTGTTTCGGAGCAGAGCGGACTTAGAAACTTTCGCGCGTCGACCGCCGGAGCGATCGCTCCAGGCTGTTTTTCGTCAATAACTCGAAAACGAGCACGGTAACGCTCATTTTCGCCCGTACGATACTTGTACCGTTTACCGTTGGCTACCTGGTAGATGGTTTTTTTTTTTTTTATCTCGAAGTTTGAGAGCTTTTTTAATTTTTTCCACAAAAACGAGCACGTGAACGCCAATTTTCGTCTATACGATTCTTATGCAGTTTTATATTCTCTACACGGTCCACTGATCGTTTTATTTTTTTGTCGAATTTTGAGAATTTTTTTTTTTTTTTCTCGAAAACGAGCTCGACGACCTGCACTTTTGACGACGCCATCGTGTTCCCCGGATTTTTTCCTGCAAGATAGCGTGTCGATTTTTTGTCCTAGCTCAATTATTAAGGAAGTTACGGTTTCTTGATTTTTCGGTATGTTCGAACTGGTCTTTTAGGCGGGCGCTCGGTCGCGCGGTGCTTTCGCATCGACCGACGTACCGATCGGCGGCGACGGTTTTTCGTCTATATCTCGAAAACTAGTACGCTAACACATATTTTGACCTATATGATATTTGTTCAGTGTAATTTTTTCTATCTGGTAGGCTGGTTTTTTTTTTTTTATCTCGAATTTTTTGAACGTTTTTGTTTTTTTCTCGAAAACTAGCGCGACGACCGATATTTTTAACTACGGTTTTGAATTCGTCTAATTTTTGCCTACAAGATAGCGTGTCGAGTTTTTGTTCTGCGACGATTTTGACCATTTTTTCATTTTTTTCTCGAAAACGAGCACGGCAATCTATATTTTTAACGACGGCATCGTGTTCCCCTGCTTTTTTCCTACAAGATAGCGTTTTTTTTTTTTGCCCTAGCTCAATTATTAAGGAAATTACAGGTGTTGGTTTTCGCTCTAAGTTATAACAGGCCGTTCGGGCGGGCGGTTGGGTCGCGCGGTTCCCCCCATAAGCGGCCGTGCGTAAGCCCGTGCGTCGCCGGCGTTCCGGCGGGCGCCTCGGTACCTATAAGAGAAGCGACGGTCCGGTCGAGTCGGTCGGGGCAGCGTCGAGCGTACGGCTATTCTTCGACCTCGGTTGAGAAGCAGTCGTCGCTCCTCGGGATTTCATCCTGACTGTTCTGTATCGTGCTCGTTCCAGACTTTCTCCACACTGCATTGCCACGAGTCGGTGTCTTTGACCGAATGGCTCTTGAAGTGGTATAAGCGTCTCGAGTGACGTTGGTGACTTGTATACGTTTAAAATATGTATACTCGTACTATCCGAGCATCAACTCTTCAGTCCGAGCGATTGAAAATTTTGTGAAAACCATAAACTGGCACTACACTCTACGGAGCGTAGCTTAAAAGGCAAAAATTGTATGGAACTACGGTTCGTACTCTGGAAAGTGAGCAAAGAATGAAATACAGGTGTCTGACCTCGACATAACAGTACGGCGCCGAATACGTGCTTTCTCGACCAGCACATACGCGCTTTCTCGTTTTTGTCCAGCATGAATGCTTAGTCTTCGGGCCTGGCAATACGTGCTTCCACGATCGATGCCCAGCGTGAATAAGTGCCCGAGATGTTCAGCATGAGCGCAGCTCTACGTACTTTGTCGTTGTGGGATACCATTATACAATAATGTTCTGTTGTGAAGTAAAATACGAAACGAGAGAGTTTGGTGGTGACTCTGTCGAGAAAAAGCAAATATAAACGAGAGAGTTGGTGGTTTCTCTGTCGAGAAAAAGCAAATATAAACGAGAGAGAGTTGGTGGTGACTCTGTCGAGAAAAAGCAAATATAAGAGAGTTAGTTGGTGGTGGCTCTGTCGAGAAAAAGCAAATATAAGAGAGTTAGTTGGTGGTCGCTCTCTCGAAAAATGAAATTAAATTAAATAAACGAGAGTTTGGGGAGCTCTCGGAAAAGTGAAAGAAACTAAACGAAGGAGAGGGTTTTTGGTGGTACCCTCTCTATACATATATAATATTATAACACAAGAGAGGAAGAGGTGGCTCTCAAGTCTTTCGAACGAAAGACTAAAATTTGATGTTGAAAGAAGGAGTTTTTTATGTGTCGTCGTCCGTTCTCCTTCAGAGTCGGCGACGAAGAATAAAATTGAGAGAATATTACAAAAGAACTTTACTCAAGTTCCCTGGTTGATCCTGCCAGTAGTCATATGCTTGTCTCAAAGATTAAGCCATGCATGTCTCAGTACACGCCGTATTAAGGTGAAACCGCGAATGGCTCATTAAATCAGTTATGGTTCCTTTGATCGTACCCACATTTACTTGGATAACTGTGGTAATTCTAGAGCTAATACATGCAAAACAGAGTTCGTCCCAGTGATGGGAGGAACGCTTTTATTAGATCAAAACCAATCGGTGGTCTGGACGGGCATTATTGTCCGTTCGTTCATCGTTTGCTTTGGTGACTCTGAATAACTTTGTGCTGATCGCACGGTCTTCCAGTACCGGCGACGCATCTTTCAAATGTCTGCCTTATCAACTGTCGATGGTAGGTTCTGCGCCTACCATGGTTGTAACGGGTAACGGGGAATCAGGGTTCGATTCCGGAGAGGGAGCCTGAGAAACGGCTACCACATCCAAGGAAGGCAGCAGGCGCGCAAATTACCCACTCCCGGCA
>NW_027488396.1:90000-92500 GCF_051014445.1 Colletes latitarsis
GCGTTCGTTCGTAAATGAATGTTATACATACTCACGGATAGCCTGAGGCGAATAATCGCAAACGACGACGCGTCGATTGTGCGGCCATCGTTGCTCGCGCGACTAACGACGATCAGCCGAGACGGCTGTAGTTTATCGCATCGATTTCATCGAGCAACCGATGGACGCTGCCGCGTTCGTTCGTAAATGAATGTTATACATACTCACGGATAGCCTGAGGCGAATAATCGCAAACGACGACGCGTCGATTGTGCGGCCATCGTTGCTCGCGCGACTAACGACGATCAGCCGAGACGGCTGTAGTTTATCGCATCGATTTCATCGAGCAACCGATGGACGCTGCCGCGTTCGTTCGTAAATGAATGTTATACATACTCACGGATAGCCTGAGGCGAATGATCGCAAACGACGACGCGTCGATTTTGCGGCCATCGTTGCTCGCGCGACTAACGACGACCAGCCGAGAAGGCTGTAGTTTATCGCATCGATTTCATCGAGCAACCGATGGGCGCTGCCGCGTTCGTTCGTATATGAATATTATACATACTCACGGATAGCCAGAGGCGAATAATCGCAAACGACGACGCGTCGATTTTGCGGCCATCGTTGCTCGCGCGACTAACGACGACCAGCCGAGACGGCTGTAGTTTATCGCATCGATTTCATCGAGCAACCGGTGGACGCTGCCGCGTTCGTTCGTAAATGAATAATATACATACTCATGGCTAACTTGAGGCGAATAATCGCAAACGACGACGCGTCGATTTTGCGGCCATCGTTGCTCGCGCGACTAACGACGACCAGCCGAAACGGCTGTAGTTTATCGCATCGATTTCATCGAGCAACCGATGGACGCTGCCGCGTTCGTTCGTAAATGAATAATATACATACTCATGGCTAACTTGAGGCGAATAATCGCAAACGACGACGCGTCGATTTTGCGGCCATCGTTGCTCGCGCGACTAACGACGACCAGCCGAAACGGCTGTAGTTTATCGCATCGATTTCATCGAGCAACCGATGGACGCTGCCGCGTTCGTTCGTAAATGAATAATATACATACTCATGGCTAACTTGAGGCGAATAATCGCAAACGACGACGCGTCGATTTTGCGGCCATCGTTGCTCGCGCGACTAACGACGACCAGCCGAAACGGCTGTAGTTTATCGCATCGATTTCATCGAGCAACCGATGGACGCTGCCGCGTTCGTTCGTAAATGAATAATATACATACTCATGGCTAACTTGAGGCGAATAATCGCAAACGACGACGCGTCGATTTTGCGGCCATCGTTGCTCGCGCGACTAACGACGACCAGCCGAAACGGCTGTAGTTTATCGCATCGATTTCATCGAGCAACCGATGGACGCTGCCGCGTTCGTTCGTAAATGAATGTTATACATACTCATGGCTAACTTGAGGCGAATAATCGCAAACGACGACGCGTCGATTTTGCGGCCATCGTTGCTCGCGCGACTAACGACGACCAGCCGAGACGGCTGTAGTTTATCGCATCGATTTCATCGAGCAACCGATGGACGCTGCCGCGTTCGTTCGTAAATGAATAATATACATACTCATGGCTAACGTGAGGCGAATAATCGCAAACGACGACGCGTCGATTGTGCGGCCATCCGTTGCTCGCGCGACTAACGACGACCAGCCGAGAAGGCTGTAGTTTATCGCATCGATTTCATCGAGCAACCGATGGGCGCTGCCGCGTGCGTTCGCCCGATTGCGCGTGAAGTTACTGTTCGGAACCAAGAATATACGGGTGTATTATACCCGTTTGGTCGCAGCCACGCGCAAAGGCTTTTGAATGTACTGTACGCCCGGCCGTCGAACGATGGTTTTCCGTCATTCAGGAAACAAAAAGAAACTTTTGTCGTCGATATGGCGCGTTCAATCCTCCGTCGATACGCTGGTCGGAGGTGCGAACATCGAATATTTTTAAAGCAAAGAACAAGGAGCATTTTTAAATACAAAGAGAAAAATTGTAAATTGTATATGATTACCCTGAACGGTGGATCACTTGGCTCGTGGGTCGATGAAGAACGCAGCTAATTGCGCGTCAACGTGTGAACTGCAGGACACATGAACATCGACATTTCGAACGCACATTGCGGTCCACGGATAAAATTCCTGGACCACGCCTGGCTGAGGGTCGTTCACTTGTCCTAAAACTGCTTGCGTTGTTCTCAGATTCCCTAACCCCGCCGTCGTTTACCTCTCCTTTCGGGGAGATGGCGAAGAACGTTTCGGAGCCGGGTCGATGAAGAGAAAGGTATCAACGTACGAGCGAGAATTTGGGTATTTCGTTGGCGTTTGTCGCTGGACGTACGAAAAAGAATAAATATTATATATTATTGGCAAGTTTGCGCACCCCTTGCGTGGTGAGGCAGAGATCAGTCTGGACTCGCGCGAGTGTTTTACGGCGTCGTGCGTCGTGTTGTCTGGAGTATCATCACGACCGCCCGTTAAAGCACCGCTCCTACGAT
>NW_027488396.1:95000-100000 GCF_051014445.1 Colletes latitarsis
ACTAGCCCTGAAAATGAATGGCGCTGAAGCGTCGCGCCTATACTCTGCCGTCAGCGGCAAGTGGGGAGGGACGCGCCATCCTCTCGGGGGTGGACCGCGTCCTCCATCAAGCTCTGACGAGTAGGAGGGTCGCGGCGGTGTGCGCAGAAGGGTCTGGGCGTGAGCCTGCCTGGAGCCGCCGTCGGTGCAGATCTTGGTGGTAGTAGCAAATACTCCAGCGAGGCCCTGGAGGACTGACGTGGAGAAGGGTTTCGTGTGAACAGCCGTTGCACACGAGTCAGTCGATCCTAAGCCCTAAGAGAAATCCTATGAAGATGAGGTGTCCTAAAAAAACGCAGCAAACGAAACGAAACGAAGTTATTACAAAGCTTAATCATCCACTTTGACTCGAACACGAGAAAAAACATACATATATATATATATTTATTATATTTATTATATTATATTATTAAGATCCATCATGGCAACAACAGTATAGTAGAGTTGTGTAAAAAAATATGTGTAAAAGCAATTTTTTTAAACGTTTTTTTTTTAACCAAAAAGAAAAACGAGTCACACAAGTGCGAAACGATTATAAAATAAAATAACTTGAGCGATGTGAGAGAGAGACACACACCCATCGGGCGAAAGGGAATCCGGTTTCTATTCCGGAACCCGGCAGCGGAACCGTATACCATTCGGGCCCTCGTAAGAGTAGTTCGTCGGGGTAACCCAAAATGACCTGGAGACGCCGTCGGGAGATCCGGGAAGAGTTTTCTTTTCTGTATAAGCGTTCGAGTTCCCTGGAAACCTCTAGCAGGGAGATAGGGTTTGGAACGCGAAGAGCACCGCAGTTGCGGCGGTGTCCGGATCTTCCCCTCGGACCTTGAAAATCCAGGAGAGGGCCACGTGGAGGTGTCGCGCCGGTTCGTACCCATATCCGCAGCAGGTCTCCAAGGTAAAGAGCCTCTAGTCGATAGATTAATGTAGGTAAGGGAAGTCGGCAAATTGGATCCGTAACTTCGGAATAAGGATTGGCTCTGAGGAGCGGGGCGTGTCGGGCTTGGTCGGGAAGCGAGTCTGGCTGACGTGCCGGGCCTGGGCGAGGTGAACGGCGTTGAACGGATTCGTTCGTTCTCGTCGGGATCTGAGTTTTTCTGCGACTGGGCCCAAGAGTAACGCTATCAAAACACCTGGTAGGGATTTATCCCGCGGGTGAGCGAGGGGCATAGGTCAATTGGGGCGGAAGTTATGGTGGCCGACCCCAAGACCTGGACCGAAAGGTCTGAAGGCTTTGTGCGACAGGCGCTGCCCTTCCCTCTTGGGTAATCCTGGCCGGTGTTGGATAGTGTACTTGGGACTAAATGCGCCACTGCGCTTTCCCCTGTACAGCCAACACCGGTGCCCGCCGCCGGGGCTATACTGGCGCAACTTGAGTCATAGGCTCTGGTGAATGGGGGCGCCCCTTATATGCATACCACCGCGCGTGAGCATACGCCCGTCTATGGCGGTCGTATGGACTCACGGGCGACCGGTTCGAGTGAGGGCGCTTGCCACGGTAAGCTATTTGCTCGGACGTAGGGCGGAACCGTCCGGTGTGAGCACTTGCGTATTTGCGGGATGAGTAACCATGATGTCCTCTGAGCCAGGAGTATAGGCCTGAGTTCGGAGGAAGTACCTATGACTCTGCTCAAGATAGCCAAATGCCTCGTCATCTAATTAGTGACGCGCATGAATGGATTAACGAGATTCCCACTGTCCCTATCTACTGGAGTTCAAGATGGCCGCCGTACAGAAAACACGCGTCATGTCGGGCTCTGCATAGTTACCAGTGGAAAAGTGGTAAAAAGTGGTGTCAGGACTAAGTGCGTGGTACCAGTGTATAGTGCCAGTGATAGTGTGCATTTTGAGACTTCGTGAGCCAAAATCGCATAAAAAACAAAAAAGTTATAAGTGTTTAAAGTTTCGAGACGGATAGCGTCGTCGCGGAGAGCGCCCATTGGCCGCTGACCTTAAGCCGCCGCGTGGCTCAAGGCGGGCGCGCACGGTGTAGTGCTCGCGCGCGCGCAACCGGCCGCGCTAACGGAAAGGGTGTTGCGCGATCCCATTGGCCGCCGAGCGCGCCAGCGGAAAGACCTGAGCGCGCGCGCGCGCGTGCCACTCTCCGCTACAGCGGAAGGGGCGCGCGCTCATTGGCCCTGCAGTCGCTAACGGAAATTTCGGCATAGACTAGGCAAAGCATAGCAGAATGGAATGCGACACGGCAGAATCTCATACGAGGAAACGCAGCGCCCAAAAAATGAGGGATAAACAGGTTGACTCATCCTCGGAATCGGACTTCCAAATATCTGAGCAGCGGAAAATTTCGAAAACGAAAAAGAAGCCGTCAGAAAAACAGGCGCAAGATACGGTAAGTGACACAAATTCAAATACTGACCATAAAAAGAAAAATATTACCGGAAAAGTACCCGACAAAAAAAATAAATCTCCTGCAACGGAATTAGTAAATTTTTGCAAAAACATCGGAAATCAAATGTCCCAGGCAGATTTAAAATTTATAATATATAAAGCAGTAGAATTAAACGAACTTTTAATGGAAACCCGAGCAGAAAATAATGCACTTAAAGCCCAACTTCAGTACAAAAATAGTGTTGAAGACAAGATTAGCCAACTAGATAGAACCATAAACGGGGTAGTGGAAAAATTAGCAGAGTTAAAACAAAGTGCTTCTAGCCAGCAAAAAACATACGCGCAAGTAACTCAGGTAACGTCAAAAATCGCACCAACACAGACGATAAAACCTCCGCGAAATATAATAACAATTTATCCCTCGGAAGACAGCAAAATAACTAACAGCGACGAAACAAAGCATGCTCTTATTACTAACCTAGCTCCAACGCAAGAGAAACTGAAAATACGTAGTGTCAGGAAAATTGGCAATAACGGTGTCCTACTAGAGACGGAAACTAAAGAAGACTTAGCAACAATTTTGAAAAATACAAAGTTAAGCGGCCTTGGTTTAAAAGCTGGTCTCCCAGAAAAGAAAAAACCTAAAATGATAATATATGGCGTACCCAAGGATATCACGGAAACCGAACTCACAACAGCAATCCATCAACAAAATTTAGAACACATACCCAGAAATAGTTTTCAGGAAAATTTAAAACTAAATTTCAAGACAGGGGAAAGAAACAGGGATACAGTAAACTGGGTGATCGAGGTAACACCTGATATCCGAGATACACTACAGAAAAGCAATAGGATTTTTGTAGGGTGGAATGCCTTCCAGATTAGAGATTATATCCCAGTAACAAGGTGCTACAAATGCCAATCCTTCGGACATATCTCGAAACATTGTAAAGCCACTATAGACACGTGCGGGCATTGTGGCCAGGACGGACACTCCTTTAAATCCTGTCCCCAGAAGAACCAGCAACCAACTTGCATAAACTGCAAAAGAGTAGGAAAACCCTGCATGCACTCGTCAAGGACAAAGGACTGCCCAGCATATCAACACGCCTTGGAGGAAACCCTAGCTAGAATCGATTATGGAAATAAATAGGCGTACAATAAGAACATCGCCGGAAATAAAAATTACACAAATTAACGCACAAAATGCACAAGTAGTAATAGATGAACTAAGAAGCGTCACACATGATAACCAGATAGACATCATACTCCTACAGGAACCCTACACACTACGAAATAAAATAACCGGCATGGGAATCACTACGAAGATACTTACCGATACCAAGAGTTTTGCCCAGAACATAAACCAGGCAACCATTAAAGCAGCAATAGCCGTACGAAACCCAACATATAATGTCTTAAAATTAGAACAATTCTGTAATACTCACTGTGTCTGTGCCGAAATCAACATTGGAAACTACAAGCTTTACGTCATAACAGCATACTTTCAACACTGCGAAGAAATCACACCGTATCTTGCTCATCTAGATACGATCTTACGAAAGCTAAGAGGATGTAACATCATCCTTGGTGTAGACGCAAATGCGAAGTCGAGACTTTGGCATAGTGCTTTCACTGATGAAAGAGGAGAAGAGCTTGAAGACTTTATAGCCCAGCACAATCTGTACATTGTCAACCAACCCTCGAACATATGCACGTATCATAGCCCAACTGGGAAATCAAATATAGACGTCACACTAGCCAGTCCCTCCTGCTATAACGAAATAAGGAAATGGACGGTCCACCCAGACTGGACCACAAGTGACCACAATGTGATCACCTTTAGTGTAAATTCACCATCCAACGACATTAACCGGCAGCAGGAAACCAGATACAATCTCAAGAGAGCAAATTGGGAAAATTTCCAAGGAATTCTCAGGAATCAGGCACGCCAAAACTTCGACGCAAATACATATACGGCGGATAGGGATGCAGAGCAGCTCGCAAATGAAATAGAGCGAATCATTAAATTAGCAAGTGACAACACCATCCCAAAGAAACAGAAATTTCCGAAATCAGCACCATGGTGGAACCGGAACCTAAATAACCTCAAAAGGGAAGTCAGGAATGCAAGAAGATCCTTCCAAAAAGCGAGGAACGAACCATTACGTGGGAATCTCAAGATCAGATATTGTCAAAAAAGAAACGAGTTTGTAAATGCGATTCGGAAGGCTAAACTTGAGAACTGGAAGGAATTTGTGACTCACGAAGGGAATACTGACCCCTGGGGAATAGTTTACAAGCTTCAATTCAACAAGATCCGTGCGGAAGAAGCTAGTGAAAGCATTAGAACTGGGGAACTCCAAGCAGCATCTTGGGAAGAATCAACGACTGCTCTCTTAAACCACCTGATACCGGACGACAGGAAACATGAGGAAACACGTTGGCATCGAAGAATCCGATATGGCACGCGACAACCACCCGATACAGACGACACACCACCATTTGAATCAGCGGAAATAGAGCGAACTCTCAGAAAACTGAAGAACAAGAAGGCACCGGGAAAGGATCTCATAGAAACCGAAATACTAAAAACAGCGTGGCAGACTCTG